>NC_142501.1:149238787-149443787 GCF_057876585.1 Rhinolophus sinicus | reverse complement strand
TGGTTTACTCTAAATAACAATTAAATCAGCTTTATCATGACATACTGTGGAAATCCTCCCAAAAATTTAAATAATAAGCCTAATTCTAGCAGTGGAGAGATGATAAAGTCTACTGTCTTAACTAAATGAAAATCCCACATTTCTCTTAACAATTATTTTCAAGATTTATATTTTAACTGCTGCTTTGACAAGTAAAGGGTCATAACCATAGCACTGCCAAACTTCAGCAGTGGTATTCCTAAAGCTAGTTCCTCCATTTCTACAGAGTTCCTCGGGGTGGAAAAATAGCAAACACTTAATTAGCCAATAGGGATGGGAGAAGAAGTTAGGCAAAGGATTGAGTCACCAATCTCCTGGAGTAAAACACCCTCCGAGTCACAAACAGACATGCATCTCCAAAGCTAAACTAAGACATCTTGGTTTCAATATCTCTATAGATGTGAAGTATTTCATCTCAAATCTATAGTGCCTGATCATTCTTTTTGGCCAACAGATCCTTTATTTTATGGCATTCTGAAATCTAGTACTACAGGCAGAAAACTGATATTATCACATTCTTCAATTGAATTCACTTTCTCTATAAAATGAAAATTAAAGTGTGCTGTCCCTAGTGAGAAACCAAGGCAACCGTGCTCGATTTTCTTCCCTTTACTTAGCTCCATTAACCTCCTTCACTAGAACATGCTTGGATCTATGATCAGCTCTTCTCTTGACAAAATGTGAAGGGAGCAGTGAACCGGCATATTCTCTTAGGACTGCCTACTCGACCTTCTTATTTTAGTTCAAATGTCATTTGCTCTGGGAAGTCTTTCCAGATCCCACTCACCCCCCAAACCGGACAAAGTTTGATCCTGCTGCTGTAATTCCCAGAGCATCCTGTACTTAACCTTTGTAGCACTTACGCATTTTAACTAAATAATGAATGAGAGATACACTGCTTAATACTTCTTGACTTCCATGATTTTGAAAGTGCTATAAAGTCATAGACTCTTTCTGCCATGTTATTTATGATCCATCTCCCCAGCATCCTGCAAACATTTGGTGCTAAGGAATACGCAATGAATGACAAACTTAGTGACCTAATGAAGGTGGTCCTTTGAAAACTACAGAAAAAAAGCAGATGATTTAGAGTCCCACTGAAGAGAAGATAATTGCTTCAACAACAGATCAAAAAATTAACACAAACAAGAAAAGCTATCAGTGTGCTGTATGCTTTATGTCTATTAACTCATTTAACCCTCACAGTAACTCTGGTATTATTTTATCCCATTTTACACATTAGGAAACTGAGACATGAAGAGGTTGAGTAACTTTTCCCAGGTCATACAGAGAGAGGGTTGGAAATCATGCATTTCTGATTCCTAAGCTTATGCTCTCTTTCTACTTTACCTCTTTGCTTCTCATTACTACACATTTTATTGTTGTATTTTGTATTTCTCTATATGTGTGTTTATTATTTCAAGTAAAAATCATTTAATGTAGAATTAAATGCAAGTTAATGCTTAAGCCTTAATATAATATGTAATAATTTTATTTAAATAAATTCAGCCATGTGAAAAAGAAAAAGAGTGAAAGGGAAACACTGAATATTCGATATTTAAAAAATGTAAAATATATTCATGTGTAAATTTCTTTTTAAACATTCAGAAAAACAATGTCTAACCGATTTGATCTTTTTAAAATCTGGTATCACATCAAATGTTGTGTTTTAGTTCTTTAAGAAGGATGTAATATGAAAATTCTTATAAAATCAAGTACCTATTAAGCTTTTTGGAAAGATTAACTTGCAAGCAGAGGTATTCTATTCCAATGAGCTTTACCATTTAACTTATCTCATGGATGTTTTAGAGAAAAAAGAACCCCCAGTCCTATCCCCTATTTACAAATGAAACATTCCTAAAGAAGTTATATGATCAATATGACACAGCTACTTAGTGACAATGTCATGAGTAAAATCAATCAGAAAGGAGAACTCTTATGGGCAAGAAAGAAATTCCTTCAAAGAAGGCAGCATTAGCTATAAACCAGCCATATCACTTTGGGAAAGTTACTACAGTTCTTGACAACTTAATTTTATTTGTATTTTTATTGTGGTATGAACATGAGATCGACCCAATTAACAGATTTTTAAGTGTATAATACAATATTGTTAAGTTAAGCACAATATTACACAGCAAATCTCTAGAAATCACTCATATTGCATAAATGAAACTTTATATCCCTTGATTAGCAAATGGGGAGTTGCTAATCAACAACTTTTTCTTTGTTTTCTTTCTTTCATTTTTTGACGAAACAAGTTTGCAAGAGTGTGCCTTTTGAGATGATTTCTATGCCTTTACCAATCCACATTTAGGTACAGAGCAATTTTGAATGGCACTTAAATTTATCTTGCAACAGTAACTTCAAAAACTGCTTTCAAGTTCAGTTGTTTCTTCCAGGTCCATAAAGCACATTCATGCAGTTATACACTCACTTATTAATCAAGCATTAAACTCTGTCCTACAAATATGTTCTGATGCAGATTTAAAGAAAATACAGAAAGGGATGTAAGAATAGGTTTCCAATTTGACTGCTGGAAATGTACCTTAAACATATGTCTTTATGATTGGAAGCAGAAGTCACAAAGATGATGTTTAAAATAGAACTGTTGGTCCTTCCGGCCAAAGAATGAACTAATGAAATTAAATTCAGTAGGTACTGCATTACTGTAAAATTGATTAAAAAAAAAAAATTGCATTCTACACTTGGTCTTTTTCTGTTCCATTTGACTTAAGAGCTACCGAACACCTCATATTTTGTACCTAACTTTTATTGCTACGGACATATCTGTAACTGAACTTATACCTAGCAAAACTTGAGTTCATGTTTACTAATTATGAGCCATAATGTTCTGTTTAGTTATTTTCTTTACTGACTCTGTGTCCTTCTGTAGACAATGTTCAATTATTTTAAGCGTGTTTACGACAAGTTACTCCTACTTCTTATGCTTAAATTTTAGGATTGCCCAAACCAAGCCAACCAATTTTCTTGTTCCACAAGAAGTTTGGTAAAAAACTTAAAGTTCATGTTTCAGATGAACTTAAAAGATAAGAGGTGCATTTAGATCAGAGAAGAAAACTATTGGGACTTCTTAATTCTTCATAAATCAGTTTCATTGTATAGTTCTGTTTTAATATTGTGTTTAATTCGAAGACATTAGGCACAGTCCTATTTAAATGTCAGTAACTAGTAAGTTTCATTTTTCATTACTATTTTATTGACCTCAGCTTTTATACATTGATATATATGAGAGTTAGTAATTCTTAAGAATTGCCAAACCATTAGTAAGTTACTCACTTTACTAACTATACATACCTGAGAGTTAGCATTCTTAAGAAAGAATTTCCAAAAAGTTAGAAGGACCAGATATACACAGAGGACAATATCTGTTAATCAGTGTAACCAAATAGTAAAAGTCATCAGAGAATGGGCCACGCTTTGTATTACTTATCCTAGAAAAATACCGCAATCCATGTGAATAAAGTTTACATAAATCATAATATAGCTACACTATGAAATATTACACAATATTAAAAAGGATGCTTTCAAAACAACTAATGGCATTGGGAAATTTGAGAGATTTATCAAAACTGTGTGTGTGTGTGTGTGTGTGTGTGTGTGTGTGTTGGTGTGTGTTTGTAGTAACCTCAATTCCACTAAAACACATGCACATAAAATACAGATATTACATAGATAATCCAACTAAAATACGTGTAAAATAACCTCTGTGAACATTACATACCACTATATTATGATACATTAGGTATTTCTGTTTTGACTTTATGTATCTCTGTGTTTCACAAGTATTCAATATGAACACACAATCAGAAAAAAAATACTATTTAAAATAAGATCATCCAACTGTAGAATAAGCTGCACTGGAAAGAATGAATGGGAATCAAATTCAGCAAGTAGTAGCACCCAAGTATAATCAAAAGAGCATATATAAATGATATACATTGGGATAGTAGTAGAAATTCCAGAATAACATCCAAGAGACAATAGCAAGAAATGAAATAACACAGCAAGAATACTAACACAAAGCAAACAGACTAGCATATGTCATTCTCTGCCATTGATACTATGAGTCCTTCATGCACATAGTTTATTCATTTGTAATAAAGTAGGTTAATTTCTCATTTCTAAACCTAATGCTTTCTTTCCTACCCCATTATGTTTTCATTGTTGTTGCTCTGTCTCAACACACATATAATTCAAGGAAGAAAACACACATACACACCACTGCAATCTCACTGTCATCCATTATTCAAGAAAGGTCTCATTGAATAAATGTCTGCTCAGAGGCTCTAAGCAAATTTCATTTCGGAACACTACTGTCGGCAGCCCAGCGGGCTATTTCACCACGATAAGATCACATATTTAATCAAATGCACCTAAAAAAGAAATACTTGCAAAGTTTGCTTAATAATGTCAAATCATAAAAACACAATGTTGACAGCCTACTAATTTTCAGTACTCTTTCTTCTTCAAAGATTTGCAACAATAAGGAAGATACACGGGAGTTCTTCTCATTAAGATTTCTACTAACGTTTAAAAATTCGCCAAATTATCTTACATGTTAGTATTTGTATTGGGTTAGTATTTAAAAATAAACATGAAAAGTCAACACAACTTTCTGATTTGAATAAAGAAAAATGAAAAACAATAAATTTAAGAGTTTTCCCAATTTATACAAATAATACCTCTAAAGCACCATTTTACTTCAGTTAGGCAAGTGTCAGCCTAAAACATTATCCAGACTCTATTTTTTGTAATAATGGATCCAAATTAGATGTCTGTCATTTGAATCACTTACAGACTAAAGTATATGTTCATTGGATTCTTCAGGCAGCTAATAAAGTCATCCATTCTCAATTATTTGAAATATACTACTTGATCTACTTTTGAGTATTCTGCCTCTAAATGTAAGATTTACTTGAATAAACATCTATTCCCATCAGTCGCATGACATAACAAGTACACTAGAAATAGTAAAATAATTAGATGTCTCAAACAGATAGATGGATTCATAAAACCATTTTTTCCCTGCTTTTATTCTATTCGCATTTATTGTATGCTGTATTTATTCTCATTCAAAAAGTTTTTGTTGGTTTAGTTTTTTCTGGGATAACGTTTTATTCTGTGCAACCTCCATTTCTGGTTTAGGAACAATCTGTTCCCTATCAGTAATGACCATCTTAATGTGGCTGGTGGAGCTCATACGTGAGTTAATTCAACCATGAGCTCTATGTCCCATGGCATATCTTGGGGTCATTGTTCACTTGGATGCACTCAATGCCTAAATAATCTACATTTAAACCTGTAAGATCAGCATTATGCTCTGCCTTTCAGCTAAGCACGAGTAGAAAAATTCAGCATTGTATGTGCCACCAAACCTGTGTCCAGTGCCAATTTGGCATTGTATTATGACACCTCCACCATCGTATGACGGAATGGCGTATGCTACTTATGCAAATGACATCTTTCAAATATTTGGGGGCTCTCCCGATATGCATAGCCTTGATAACTTGGGAAGTTTCACAGGTGTTTTTGAACTTGAAGATCTAAATTTCTTGATTTGCATGTTTCTGTTGGGTTTTCTGGGTCAAGTAAGTAGGAAAGCATTTACCAAGATCACTTTGGCTACTTACAGGAAAAGAGCAAATCCATTTCTAATGGTTTTCCTAACCAATTCTCCTAATACCTGATCTGTCTCAGTGAACAGGATCACTGTAGTGGACATTCAGGTTTTATCATCCCCTCTGCCTTTTCCTGTGGACAAGATCCTTCTCTTAATTGAGCCTTTTCTCCTTCAAGTTATCGGTCTGTTCACAGAGTAACTTCAGTACAGTTACTGTCTCCACTAAGCCGGTGATAATAGATTGGTCTAAAACTGGGTACCTAATTCAGATGGTGGTGAAAGGGAAAGAATCCAGGAGGCAGAGGACAGGAAAAGTAGTAGTCTTGGTAAGGAGGGACATGCAACTGGAGCCGAATCCTATGGCATTCAAGGTGCTAACGTTTTTTCTAATGCCGAGATGAACCTCCATCCTTCACCAAGATTCTTTCGGTGGGAAACACAATAACCTCCCAATAAATGAATCATGTGGCCTAAAGCTAGTTGGAAGTATCTTTGCAATGAAAAGAGAAAAAAAAAAAAAATGAACTACACTCAATCTATTAAATCGTACAAATTGAATTTAAGTCCATATGACAACTGAGATGTTATCACAAAAGATGCAGCATTTTTGGAATGACTATAAAATAATATTTAACTGTCAAAGGTAAAAATTACTGAAAAGTAAAATGAAATTTAACTGAAAATGCCTAAAATTCAAACAATGATTGTGTATTATTTTAAAAAAGTTCCCTAAACTCTTCTTCCAAAGTCAACTACAGTTAATAATATGATTAAAACTCAATAGACAGTTTCAAATGAACAGTTAAAGCCAATAAAAAGAAAAAAAATCTAGGCATACACAGACCTCGTGTTAACACAAAACTATTTCTCAATAGACTCTTTGTCCACTCCATGAAATCAAGATCAGTATTCTGAATCAAGGTTCAAACAACAACCATCAGCAATTGACAAATAAAGAACACTGAAAATTTTGGAAAAAAAGATATAAATATAACCAGTTGAGCCCTTCCATTCTAGCCAGAAATAAAATCTCATAGAAATGATGACCATCAGGACCAATTCTTCTTACCCAAAGAATTTGGAAGAGTTTTGAGGAAAGGAAAAGAGGGGAAAAACAAACCAAAACAAAACAGGAGACCATTGAAAAACCTCTTACAGGGTCAGCTGTCAACGGAATGCATTTTAGTATTCAGGTTACCCACCCATGCAGAACATCAAAAACTGGGCTTGAGTCTCTCCCCTATTCTCACAAGCCCAGGCTACTGTGGAGTCACTGGGGCTGTCATGAATAGCAACACATTCTACCACTGCGGGACGCATAAACAGCAACACAAGCTGATCAAATAGAAGGGGGTGTCCTTTCTACTTGACTTTCATTTTCTTGAGTCATACTTTAAAACACTTAAGTCAGCTGTCTAATGTGCAGCTTATTTTTGTTTTCATTGTTACCACCTACCATGTCATATACTCTTTGCATTTGCATATAAACGCTGGATAATAATAGGTAAAAGTCACACATTTTAAGAACTTCTCTTATTGGCAATTGTCACTGACATACAAATGCTAAGTCTAAAATTTGGATTTATTTATAACCCTTTCCATACTTGTAGTCTTTAAAGTAATATTGGCATCTGAATTTTAAGGGTCCATCTGCATTTATAGCAATCTTAGGAGGACCTGAACTTTGGGATTATAAATCTTTTAAAAGTATAGGAATCCTTAAATCTTGAAAGCTTATAATGATTTGATTTCATGACAACACTGCAGAAAATTCTGATGCAGTTAAAGCTTAAAGAGCTGCTGACACCATGTGAAAAGATGACCACTTTAAAATATAATTTAAAATGTCTTAAGTTAAATTGCTACTTTCATTTTATATGTGATTTAAAGTCAGTCTTCAGACACAGCACTTGGTTGCTCTCAAAAATATTTTCCTGTCAGGGTTATGATTTTTCGTGAGGAATTAGTAGCAGAGCATAAAATTTTAAGATTAAGAGGAAGAGCTCAGAAATAGGTAGTTAACAAAACATTTTAAATAAAGAGAAGAACATAAAAAAGACAAAAGGACATGTGAAACCTTTCTCAATTACTTCAGAAAATGTTATTGATTTACATAGTTCATCAAGAACTCTTCAATTAAGAAAATAATATTTGATTTAGGTAAACTTTCTTAATAATGGTAGTTTAGGACCTTTCTACTAATACTATGACTCATAATGGCAGGTACCATTTATTAAACGCTTGATCTATCAGGTACTTTTCTATTTACTTCCTATTCCTCACCCCAAACTAACAATGTAAATGTCATGACCTTTATTTTAGAGATTGAGATGGTAGAGCTCGAAAGTTGAGAAATTGGAATTGTATTCAAGTGCCTCTCATTCCCAAAGCCATTTCTGAGTAGTTCATAACTAGGGACAGTGCCCAGCTATGCCCATCTGAATAGCATAATTTTGTTTCTACAAATGCAAATCAGGATTAACCAAAGTACAGGAAAAGATTAAGTGCTGCTGTACCAATTTCATATGGGAAGATGGAAGAGAAATACTAAACTAGCCATGGAATATACGCAATTATATATACATACATATATACACATATGTACATGCATATATATGTATGTTTTCAAATAGATGTCAAACTGCCATTCAGAATTATTAAAGTTCACTAGTTAAACTTAAGCATCTAGTAAAACTAATCTCTATGTGGAGCTTCTGTTACTCTTTAGGCATATTAGCACTCACAAACAAATTGAACTATAGTATATAATTACCACATGGATCTTTTTCACTGAAAACGGCCTGTCATGATGTTTAGATAGTGATTAACAGACTAGAAGTGTAGTGAGTCATCTTGATATCACTTCAGAAAAATGATTTCCTCCCTAATAATTCCCAAGATACATAAATATTCCATTAGGGTCTTTGAAATCTAGTTTTAATCGGGCATTCATACTCTACCCAACTTCAGACTTAGCCCAAGCTAAGAAAGGTATTTTATTAATTCATACTGTAAAAAAAGCTCAATAACTCGTCATGAGTTTTAACGTGGGAGGGTAAAATAAAGCCAAGGTTATCTTTCATATAATTTTTTTTTCAAATTTAATAGCATTTTAAGACATTCTCTAAAGCAATGAGGTGAAACATCATTTCATTTCTGAACCATATGCGGAGTTGATTAATTTTTCCTAGGGACCTCATGAGACCTAGCAAATAATAATAATGATTATAATATTGACAGCAGCACATAGTTATATATGTATTATCATGTTCCCAGAACTCTTCCAAGCACTTTGTATATATTTCCCCATTTAATCTTTACAACAACCTATGAGTTAGGTACAACTGTTATTCCATTAAACATATCAGGAAATTGAGGCATAGAGAGATCTGGTATCTTGCCCAAAGTCAAAGAAACTTAGGCAAACACACCACAGAGTCCTTTCCCTTCACTGCCACACCATTCAGCCTCTCCAGATATCAGCACATCAAGACCTGAGGCCTACATTTTTAAATTCTCCCAGTAGCTCCCTTGCTACTGTCAGCAGATTAGGCTGGAGATTTTGCAGCTTTAAAGTTTCTGTTTCACTAACTGGGAACCAAAAAAAAATTAAAAACAGGCTTTCTACATTAAGAAGAAAAAATTTTTTTAAATGTCAAATAATAAAATTCCCATCATGTTTGTGTCTTATTAAAGCTTTAACAATCTACTTGTTTTGGCATCCTCGATGGCTCCTTATATGGGGTGACACTTAAGAGTATAATGAGGCAGATCTTGGAAAAGTCACTATCAGCAGTTCTCAAACTCTCTGGTCCCAAGAACCTTTTGCATGCTTAAAACTTGATGAACTAAAGCAACTTTAGATTTTCTTGGTTATAGCAACATTTACGTATTAATAGTTAAACTGGGAAAATTTTTCAACACAGTAATACACAAGCATACACACCATGTACCATCAGAGCAACATGTCATCATACATCATATACCTTTGAAAAATTCCATTGCACAGTTGTTAAAGTACGAGAGTGAAAGATAAATAATAGCATTATTAGGAACTCTTAACAGACACTCTGAAAGGGACTTAGAGACCAACAGGCTTCCCTATTGAGAAGAGAGGACTGTCTGCTCTACAATATAACTGACACAGAAGTTTCACCAGACAAATATTCAGTTGGGTGATTTATTTTTTCCATCCCAGAGATCATTTTCACAATAAATAAGATTGCCACCAACAATATTCCCTTTAAATTCTTGGATAATATGGACCAAATATTAATTTCTTCTAATATATGTATTCAATCTTACAAAGAAATTCATTAATATTACATTCCTGTTTTCAGTGTCAATAAGACACAAGCAACATATACATTGTTAAAATTTATAGAATTCTATTATGATCAAATACAGAGGAACTCTCCCTTTCACCCACTCCCTAACACAAATAGAGAAGTTCAATTAATTCAGAGTAAGGCAGACAACTTTTTTAATATATTTGATATCTGTGAGTACATGAGCACACTTTACAATTATAAGAACAAAATTATACCTGGTTACTTATGCGGTAGTAGAGTTAATTTAATTGGACCATAGAGCCATTCAGACCAGGATAATGACATTAAAGTGTTTGGGGGAAATATACACAACATCCTAGGACTCATAAATGCTATCAAGAGGCATACTTACCTACTTTCTCAAACTGGTCAATAAATATCAAAATCACAATGAATTAAAAATGTGGATTTTTCTTCTCACTGATCAACTCCCTAACAACACACACATACATACATACACACACACACACACACACACACACACACACTCACACAAGGCTAATGTCAGAAAAACCTTACTCATATTTGAATGTTTTACATTTTATTATAAAATAAGGTATGCTATAAAGAAATGCATTTGCATAAAAGAAAAAGACATAAATGCAATAGTAATCTAAGCATAAATATGTCCTTGAAGGCAAACAAATGCTAAATTACAATATAGCTTCTGCCTTTAGGGTTCCTCCCTATGTGAGCAAATGCATACTTTGAATGTAATGCAAATCTAAGAAATCAAAGGGAAAATAGCCATTTGCAAGCTTTAAGGAAAGAGCATCCCCCTCTAACTCCAATTGCTCTAGCTATTCATACCATACTACATTACGGTTGCATAGCATTTCTCAAAAATCACTCTTTGTTCTTAAATCTCAAAAATCACAATCAGTTTTTTGTTTTTTGTTTTTTTTTACTGTATTCTAAGCAAAAATGACCCACTTCTAACAGTAACTGTCACTCCTACATGGCAGCCCTTTTCAAAGAGAGTTTCAACTAGCGGTTAAAATGGTCCAAATGAAATGTGAAAAACAATCCAGTTTACCATTATGTATATTATTTGACTAACTTCAATCCTATTGATTTTATAACTTTTTTTTTACCTTCTATTTAGGATTTCCTTGGCTATAGCTCACCAAGGAATCAAAGGTAAATCAAGTTCATCAAAATTTTGCCTTTCCTAATTACCAGAAGCAATGCCAGGCACAGTAGCTGAAGCCAGTAAGTCTCATACTAGTATTCCCTGTAGAAAGGAATATTTAAATCTCCAAAATGTAAGATCATTATGAAGAAAATAATTTCTAAAAGACCTGCCATTCATATTTTGAGGAGAGCTCTCAATCTGAAGGATAATCACACCAAGCAACTTAAAAGGAGACATCAAAAGTATTTACCCATCGGGCAAATCACATGCTGGCTTATCACTCTTGAGGCCAGGGATGCCCGATGCAGCCCAACGTGTCTTTCAAAAATATTTAAATAGTTCACATAAACCTTTATACTAATCATTCCTCTTACCCCAAGTTCACAGAAATAGTTCAGTTAACCTTATACACCAATGGAGCAGGTTATTGAATATTTAGTGATAAAGAAGTGCTAAGGAATGGCATGCGAGCATTGTAACACATTCACCTTCAGCTAGAGACAGCACAATAATACACTGACAGACACAGTTCTAATGACATCAGGACCTGTGGAATGTATGACTGCTAGGAAACACATGCTGCTAGGAAACAAAGAACAGATCTGATCAAATCTTCTAATGTAAGGACTGGGAATCATGGCGATTAGATCTTCTAAAATGAGAGCACAAGTATTCTTTAATCTTCAGAAATATTTGCAGGTGTAGGCTCCAATACATACGCTCTCAAAAGGAAACAAATATATGAAGCATGATTCTCAAGAATTCTCTAAGTTTTCTCTTAAAATGACTACCACTAGCAATACCTCATAAAAATATAACTTAAAATCAGTCATCGATGACTCTGTATTCCTTTTTATTGTTTTCTTTTTTCTTTTTCAACCTGAGCTTTTTCAAGAAGACCAAATCTTAGAAAGAAATCTAGAGATTATAGTAGCTAGAAACAAAGTACCTTTTTACATTTGCAGTGCTATACTTTTTAAAACAAAATAGAACATGGCCATTTGCAACAAACACCAAAGCAGTCAGATCTTCTCTACAACTAAGACATTTAATATATATTTAATTATTGAAACTGAAAAGCAGTTTCAACTTTGTAAAACTGTTTATCTTTGTACATTTTTAACCCTTGTTTTGTTTACAAAAAAAAAAAAAAAAGCTAGTGTGAAACAAAACTGAGAGATTAAGAGATATTTCAACACAGATATCCTTTTAACTCCTACACAAATTATCTGGAAACCTCTTTTGGTGATCCTATAAAAACTGACCATTCTATCTGTAATCCACATAACAGACAAACTGGGTGCTAAAACTCCAGGTCATTTAGTATAATCACAGGTTGAAAAAATTCCCCAGGGAAATCTGGCTAAATTCTGTTTAATCTCATAGGGCAATAAAGAACATTCTCCAAATGAAAAATTACTAAAGAAGTGTTTCTTTGTAGATTCTAAAATGACATTATTTAACTAGTGTTGCTAGCCCATATGACACTAAATTAGCAGACTGCCTGTTTACTTCGGAGCACAACACAGAAGACAATTTTTCCTTCCTGCTAGAGTCTACGCTTCTCCCCATTTCCCCAACAGCTGGTTGAAAGGATGTAAAATCAGAGGTGCAAGAAGGTTTATACTTCCTAATGAGTAATCCACCCAGGAAAGTAAACACAACAGACACCACTAGGTTCGGGTGTAAAGGAGACTGTGGCAGGGCTGCTTACACCGTTGTTTACAATGTGCTCCAACTACCGCAGGCAGGATCACACACAGGCAAAGGGAGGAGACAACCAGAGGTGGCTCGCATGCCTGGAGTTCACCCAATTGCTCACCTATCCCTGGCCATAAATAAAACAGCGCACGTTTCTATGGGTGCGAGGAAAGTGACCACAGAATTCCAGAAACCAGAGGTTATGGGGGCTTGACTCGGTTATTTTAATCTTCCCAAGAGATGATTACTCTTGGTCCTCATCAGGGCCAATCTGGGGTGCGTGGCGCGCTGCACCAGCGATTCTCACGCGCCGCACGCATCTAGCCGAGTTGCTCCTCATTGGGAGAAAGGGGACACCGTGAGGCTTTCCCGCTACCCCTGTGGGGCCCCCGCGGCCTCCTCAAACCAGATTTTCCAGTTAAGCGGATCCCAGGCGATTTCGACAAGCCAGCTCTCAGATCAAGTACTATCAGCTCAGTCATCCCCGCAAATACCTCCCGGCCAGCCCCAGAGCGCACGAACGCTGACAAACAGACACGCACACGCTGCACCGCCGTCAACTAACCCTGGTAGTGGAGGTCGCCGCAACCCACACACACATACACACCCACCCTCCTATACTGCTTGGGGGCCTGGCACACTTAGCAGCTGCTGAGCTCCCGCGGCGCGGGCGCGGTGGCACCGACGCTCCGAGGCAGCCCGGAGCTTCCCCTTCTCCCGTGAGAAGCTCCGGGGCGCCTGCCCTCCTACCTGTAACCCAGTCGACTGAGGCCACCAATGCTCTGCCCACCCCGCCTCGGCGAGTCGGCCGCCGGGTTTCCTGCAACACCGCCCCCCGCCCCGTGCCCACCCCAACACCGCGCCGCCCCGGGCCACCCACGAAAGTGGCAGCTTTCTCCAACCAAGCCGCCTAACAAAGCCTGGGCAAGAAGGTCTAAACCAAACTGCCGTGAAGGGGACACAACAGGAATAGTGCGGGGAGGCAGCGTGGTTCTATCAGTCAGGGGCGCGACCCGGGCAAACACGTCCACCAATGGTTCTCCAGACTGGCGTCTAGAGACGATCGCGACAGGCTCGCCTCCCCGTGGTCCGCATCACCCTAGAGCCCAGCTCCTCACCCTGTGTCTTTCGGTCCTCCAGCCCTCTCCCGCCTCCAGCCGCACCGGCTCCGGGCCGGCGGAGAGAAGGCGCCCCCTGGTCTGCTTTCAGGCCCCTCCAGAGGATGACACTGGGGTGAGAGAGGAGGGAAAAATTCCCGGGGGTGGAAACCGTTCCTATTCTCCAGCGTGTTGGACTGAGAATGCGCCGAGTCTGCTCTCCCCTTCATCCCGCTTAGCCGCCAAATTTCCCAATAGCTGGAAAAAACTCGAACCCGTGCCAAACCCCAGCGCCCACCAGCCAGGAGGCTCCCTTCCTTCCCCGCATCACAATCGGATGAATGTGTGTGCCGGCGAGTGTGAGTGGGAGGATGAGTGTGCGTGAATCCTGCACCCCAGCCCCGGCTGCCCGACCCGTGGTAGCCGGCCACCACTATTAGGAAGAGTGAAGATAATAAATTACCTTTCGTAACCGCCGGTCCCTGAGATCGTCCCATTAGTTGCTCAACAACCTGCAGCGGGATGCAGTTTCCACAATCCAGCCGTGGAGCCCGGGGCAAAAGACCCACCGGCCGCAGCGAAGACACCCCCGCTATAAGCGGCAAAGAATGATAACCAGCGCGCAGAGGGGCAGCAGCAGGGTGGAGACCCCAGCCAAGGAAACAACAAAAAGTCTCTCCTTCCCCCTTTTCTTCTGCTACACAGCCACGGAGAAAACAGAAGACGGGGGGAAAGGCAAATGCTCGTCTTCTTTAATGTTTCCTAGCTTCACACACACCGAGGGGATAAAAACGGAGCCAAGAGAGAGGAGGGTTCAAATGTCTCTCCCAGTCCACAGTTGCACAACTTCGAAGTCAAGCTCTGTCTCCAGCAGCAGCTGAGGGACCCAAGCGGCAGCTATTAACATGCGGCATTCATAGCTGGGGCTGCTGTGGCTGCTGGTGCTGCTGCTTCTGCTGCTGCCGCCGCTTAAGAAAAGACGCTGCTGAACAGACCAAAAATCTTCCACCATCCCCCCAGCCGATCTTTATATCCAGTTATCCCACCCCACCCCCTTCCTTCTTTTTCTTCTTCTTCTTCGTCCTCCCCTTTCCGCCTGGGAGCGGGAGCGATGGAATAGGTAGGGGGAGCCGCGAGAGCCAGGGGTGGCTTTTTCTCCGCCAAACCCTCCTCCTTCTCCTTCTTCTTCCGAGGTTCTCTCCCCTGCTGAGGGTCTCCTCTCGTACCCGCAACCTGTGCCGAGAGCCGGAGCGAGGGCCACGCAAACTCCTTCCCGGGTGCACAGCGGGGGCGCACGGGCGGAGAGGGAGCCCGGCCGCCAAGGGCTGCGTCCAGGGAGCCGCTGAGCCCCGAGCCCGAGCGTTGGCCGATTAGCTCGCTGGCCGGACCCCGCAACTGCGGGCATGTGGGAGCTTCATTGCGCGGCCCCGGGCTCCGCGCCGCCGCCGCCGCTTCGGTTCTTTCTCTTCTTCGACTCCCCGAGAGCGAGCAAGGTTCTGGCGCTCTCCAGACACGCACACTCACACACGCGCGCACACCCGAGAGAGCTCCTGCCAAAGCAAACCGTGCAATCCGCGCGCGCGCACAACCGGAGAAAGAGGACGGAGGCAAAAAGAGAAGAAAGAAAGGGGAGGGGGCGAGTCACAGGCAGCAGCAGCAGCTGCCGGAGCGGAGGCAACATGCAGTCCGAGGAAAGCCAGCAGCGGCAGCGGCGGCGCCCACCCGGACCAGCCGCAGCATCTGCATCCCCACTCCAGGGAACTGGGCGAGCGGTGCGGAGCAAGCAGGCGACCCGGCACCGCGATCGGGCGACGCGCGGAGAGCCGGTCCGAGAGCGGACGCGCTGGGGCCGTGCAGCCTGCGCGCGTCGGACACTGCCGGGGCCGAAGCCAGGGCCAGAATGAGCTGCAGGCGGGCGAGCTCCGAGAGCGCTGAGAGCCGGGGAGGGGGCTCTTGCTGGGGGAAGGTGGTGGCAATCAAAACCCGGATCTGGAGTGCGTTCGGGCTCCACCGCGCGGGCTCCACCTAGCAGCTCGGCTTACGCTTGGAGGTGGGAAAGAGCGGGCTGCTACAAAAGAGGCTTCCCTTTCAGGGTTTGTCAAACAAAGGGTACCTCTCCTCGCGGCTCTGAGGTCTCTCTCTCGCTCTCTCTCGCTCTCTCGCTCTCTCTCTTTCTCTCTCTTAGTCCCCTGGTCTTTTCTTCCTCCACTCCACCCCAGGTGAGTAACCGATAGAATGAAAGTCCTGCCAATGTCCCTTTTTCCAGGTGCAGATTATTCCATATTTTCGGGTAAGGAATCCAATGCGTTTTCCGCCTTTGGTCC
Organism: Rhinolophus sinicus; assembly: GCF_057876585.1. NCBI lineage: Eukaryota > Metazoa > Chordata > Mammalia > Chiroptera > Rhinolophidae > Rhinolophus > Rhinolophus sinicus. Next base: position 149,427,519 of record NC_142501.1, on the reverse strand, counting down.
ATTTTATGTTCCTTCAAACTTACCTCGATGTACAAGTTCATTGCAGACTTTAAAGTATCCTTCTCTGAAAATAGGATATGGGAATTCAACTATTTTATTTCACAACAACATCAATAAAAATTACCCTAATGGGTATAGAAAGGTACCGATTTCAAAGCCGGTGCCCTCTGATAGAGGAAAAGTCTGCTCAGGTTAACTGAGTTACCTTGGTCAATTACTGAACCCTTTTTGCCTTCTTTGTAAATGAGAGGGTTAAGTAGGTAATTTCTATAGTCTTTTCCTGCTTTAAAACTTCATGATTTGAAATGGCCAAGGTGTTTTCTATGTTAGTAAATTTCAGTTATGGTTATGAGAGAAACTAAGATATATGTATCCAGCAAGCACATTATATCTAAATTGTATTGGAATGTATATATTCAGAATGATCTAACACCCTCCCAGAGCTCTTAGGGAGGTAACTTCAACCTCAGCACGTTGAAAGAACTTAAAACCTCATTAGAATTAACAGACCATACTCAATACAAGTGACTATCAAAATCTCATTCATTCTTCAAAGCTCGATTCCAGTGCCAACTGCTTCAAGGAGACTTTTCTCACCAACCCCAATCAAAATAATCATCCTTTCCATTATGTTCCCATAGCAATATAATGGTGGTATCTCTACAATAACCTATTTCATTCTGTCTTTTTCTTGTTCTTTTAAAATAATTGCTTGTCTACATTCCTCCTCAGATGATAGGATCTTCCTTGAATGGAATTTCCAAATTTTAATCATCTGTGTAACATTTTACTCTGTATTCACAGTACTTAGCACATTGTAATTCCATTAAAAAAGGGGGGGGTTGGGGCATGTGGGTTTAATGATATTGCTGAATTTTGACCAACTAGATTTTTACAGGCTCAGGTTAGCTACTTGAATTTCCCTAATATAGGGCATCCATGAACTCTCCTGAGTACTTAAAGAAAACAAACTGACATATGAAGTCACTTGTTACTTAAATAATTTTGGAAAGAGTAGACTCTAGCCAACTGTAACAAGAGGTTCTTATTTGTAAAAGAGGTAAAATGGAAACCACCAAATTCATCTTCCAAATGGATATACATAGGAAAAGTATAAAATAATAGAATATACAATAAAAGGTGCTGTATAGATACTGAATGTTATTATTGGTAGCAGCAGAAATACAAATAGTACCTATAGACCAATTTTTAGAATCAACCTTATCACAACTTGACAAGTCTGGAAGAATATGGAAAAGGGATGATATTTCAAGATGGAATTAGTATATTTATCAAAATATGAAACATTAATTGAAAACTAATGTTAATTTAAGTAAATATGAAATATTAACTGAAAAGTAAGCATTTAAGTTAAATAAGTAATTGAAATTAATTCATCAAAGAGAAATTAAACACAAACAAGCAAAATAAAACAATAAAAAAAAACAGAATAAGAGAGATAAAGAACCAAACAGGACTAAAAAGTGAGTAAAAAACAACTGATGGTTAGAGAAAAGCAGAGAAAAAGTTAATTTCTTGCATGATTTTAATCAAATGTTAAGATAGCAATGTTTACATCAGTTACTTGTATTTTGGGCTCAAACTTTCTCCTTCCAAATCATTTTTAATCTGATGAGCATCGTCTTCCATATTTGATTTAAGATATAAAGTGTTCCACTTTATTGCCAGGAAATCTTTGACTCTTGCCAATATTTTTCTATGGTGAACCTTCCACAAAAATAAAATCAAGTAAACCCTCTGCCCTGTTTGCTACATAACTACATTTAACACCCTCTACTCAGAGACAAGATTGCATGACAGATGTTTGAAAAAAGATGCTATTATACATAGTAGTTCCATGTGCTAGAGTGGTTTTTGAAAAAAGATGGCACTGTTGGCTTCAACACCACTAAAATTGGAAAAAAACAACAACAATATTTACCAAATGGAAAAGAACTCCGTAAAATTTAAAAAGGTGAATATCCAATCAAATAGGAGAATCAAAATTAAAATATTTTAATAAATTATAATTTTCTGAGCAAAGAGCTCTTTGCAAATGAATAAGAAATACACTAAGATTTCCAACAGTATGAAAGTTAAGAAAACAACGTGGATAATCTGTTCACAGAATAAACACAAATGGCTAATAAATATAAGAAAATATATTCTGTCCATACAAATCCAATAAATAAAAATATGTACAATTACCGGATTCATCATGCTTCATATTTCACCCATGAAATTAGCTGAAAAGTAACAGGGCCCTACTACTACACTCTTAACAAAGTATGTTGAGACAGGCCTGCCACTGTGCTAGTGATGTATATTGACACAATTTTTCCGGAAAGAAAGTTGTCTATATGTGTCAACTGCCTTATAGAATGTATGTCATTAATCCAGTATTTCTATTTTCAGATATCACTTCTACAGGGGGGGAAAAAAAACAGAGGTATGTACAAAGATTTTGTACAACGATATACATCTCAGTCATAATTGTCATGTAAGGAGAGTGAGTTATGAAAGTTATGTAGATAGAGTGATTTTGTTTTTCATATTCAGTGAAAGCCCTCTTATCTGATTGGAATTGGCAGTTATTCAGTTAAGAAACAGTTGGTTAAATCAAAAAATATTTTTTACAATGATTCATAACATTCTATGTTAACTAGGATTCATTTTGGCTGCAAACAACAGAAACACAAAATAACAGAGACCTAAACACGGTAGAAGTTTATTTCTTTTTCAAGTAAAAGTCTAACAGTTGGTGATCCAGGACTGTGATGGCCCTCCAAAGCATCAGGAAGTGAAACAGAGACCATTTTTAGCTTTTCGCTAAGCCATCTATGGCCTTTATTCCCAATTCCAATTCTAGCAGTCATGCCTACATTGCAGGAGAAAGGAAGCAGAGGAGGAAGTGAAAGTCATGCTAACACCCAAGGGCATTATCCTAAATTTGCACATACCATTTCCCCTTTCATTTCATCCTCAGCAATGGTGAGGTGGTAACAGTTAGCTACCAAGTTAACGGGAAATGTTGACTATTCCAAGCAGTCGTGTGACCAAAGGAAAATCAGGACTTTTCCATGATTCAGCTCTTCCTCAGCCTATAACTTAACATCGTGCACCACACTGGACTGTACTTTGCATACATTAGGTCTCCAGTGACCAAATGAATGGCTAATGCAGACACTAGATGACATTATCTTCTCTTGAAATGACTTTCTCCTTCAATCAGATGGAAACATTCACAAGAGTTATAATTACTGAGCTTTTGCCATCAAGAAAAATACTCTGCTACCCAATGAAGTATCAGCAGACAGTTACTCTCTGAAATGTTACTGGGCCCTGTGATACACTGCTAAATAAAGGTAACCGGCTGTTAAATCACATCTGCGGGGCAGGCAGAAAGCATAATACTCAGATTCCAAGTATGACATGGCATAATTAGAACTCTAAAGGGTCTTGGGTTCACTAGAATAATGACTCAAATATAGATTATATACACTATTGGAACATATTTGACTGCCTTATGTGATAGCTTAATTCTAAGAATTACCCGGAGATCCTCTCTGTTCCCTGGAATATACATCAAAGGACCATTTATAAAGATTGTAAAATCTTACCTTTGCTAATTTGGTATCACCTATTGTCTCCTTGCTTCAAGCAATTCACCCTTATTTTTTTTCATTCCAAAATTGGGTCTGTGTATTCTATATTCTTAATGGCCTGGAATCTTATCTACAGATCTAGATAAGGTGAATCTGGTTCTAGATATTTTTTAAAACAGCTTCTCCTAATGAAGTAGTTAACATTTTCTTCGTCATGACTTTTTTCTTCCCAAAGGAAGACTCTTCGTTAAACTCTTTTATCATAATTTCTTTAATGTTTGCATACATGCATGCCAGTTCTGGACAACTGTAAAAGGAACAACAAGCTTCTTCTTCTTCTTCTTCTTTTTTTTTTTTTTTTTGTTTTGCCTTCAACTTTTCCAGCTACTTTGTCTTACATCCCACAATTAAATTACTTTTCATAATTCCAAATTAGGTTCAACACCAAATGCTTTCAGCCATTTACTATAAATGTTAGTGATTGAACACTGGCTTTTGAAGGATTTAGCACGCATATAGACATAGTGGATATAAAAGCATCACATCACAGTATCTAAATTCTAGTTGTTAGAAATATGAAAAAAAATTTAAAACCCAACACTATTCTCTTAAGGTATCCCTCTTATAAAGGCAAATATGCTTGTATTTTACAAATGAAAACACTGTGGTCAATCATAGTCAGTAATGACTGTCATAGCCTGGAAAGGAAGGAAATAGAGTATTTTTTCTCTGTAAAATATTGCCACTCTGCTCAGCTCTGCTCATCAGCCCCACTCCTTTAAGACTATACCAGACACCAATAGTACATTCCTGACTCACAATCTCCCTTCTCTAAGAACGGTTCTTACACATGCATATGTGAGGTGGCTTTGTCCATCCTATTTGGCCTTATCCCTTGGTCATGGTTGATCAATCCAAGCAAGGGCAGCTGACCCAAGATTGGCTAATCAGAATCCTTCCCCAGGATTTTCCAGACTATACTATGCAAAGGGTCTCCCCGTACACCCCTGATGGTGCAAGAGGCTCAGTAGCTATTCATGACCACATTTTCTGTTCTATGGGGCTCTCTAAACCTGACTTAGTGCAATATTTTCCTCAAACATGCAATCAGATTTTTAAAATACTGCTAGCCTCAATCAGAAATTTCTTTTTCTTTTGCATTGATATCTAAATTCCCAAATAAGATGCATACAGATGGAAGCTTCTATATGGACATGTTATAGTGCTAACAATAACAATCTGTGTTATGGTGATATCTGGAAAATGAGGTTCCCCTTAGGATTACCTACTGGGTTTTCCTGAAAGCTGAGCTTGTAAAAGGCATATTCTATTATTCTTCTAGGAATCTTGGTCACATTATTTTTGCAGTACTCCCAAATAAATGATTTTCTTATTTCTGGTGTCCACTTCAATCATAGACCTCAGTTCTCTTCCTACAAAAGCAAAATGAAGAATGGTAGAAAAAACAATGGTTATTGCCTACTTCGAAATACAGTGCTTACAGCCATAATAGATATTCAATAAATGTTTGGTGAATGAAATAATTCAAGAAAAGTATTATATATGTTATAAAATATCAATACATAAGATGTATCTATTAAACTATGTCTGATTAATAGTAACAGACAATAGTTCAGTGGTTACCTGAGGGCAAGTGGGGAGGAGGGTAGTAGTTGAGGGTAAAGGGGAACAAATATATGGTGATGGAAGGAGAACTGACTGGTTGGTGAACACACAATGGGATTTATAGATGATGTAATACAGAATTGTACACCTGAAATCTATGTAACTTTACTAACAATTGTCACCCCAATAAACTTTAAAAAAAATAGTAACATATCTTTCATTCTATTAAGATTAGGTATTAATAAAAGCTTTACATCTAAATGAGGGCTATCAAATTCAAATTAGTCAATGGCATTGACTATGGGAGGCAACTGTTGCTCAAAACAAATTTAACTCTTTTTTCAATCATTTTATTCTATGGCATGATTTGGAATGACCTCAAGATATTAGCAAATCTCTTTGCTTTTAAAGTACTTTTCTTTCGGCTAGTGGTTTAGAACCAACTGATAAATATCACTGGCAGTAAAGAACTAGAATAGAGCTTGGAAATCATCTAATTAGTTAGCAAGACTGGTGACAATAGGGGTTTTTTATTCAAAGTAAATAAAGTATGGCTAATTTTTTTCTATGTTTTAATTTTAGGCAATTCTTTAAAGTAATGAGCATTACCTTCTATGTGCTAGGCCTAATCCTCCCAAGAAACTAGCAAAATAGGTATTATCCCAATTTTGTTAATAATGATACCAAGATTCAGACAGTTATAATCACTTTTGCAAGGCTGAACGTTTAGTAGAGTACACCATTTAGACAAGTTTATGTTACTAACCCTCTGCCTATATTGGTGGAGACCTAAAGGCAAGTTTTTACAATGATATACCCCCTGCTTGGCTACAGTTCACTGGATCAGGGACAGGGGGAGGTAAGTTGTTTGAATAGTAGTCTAATCAAGTCTTTTTCCCAGGGAAATTGGAATTGGTCTTGATAGAGTCATTGTTTTTTATCTGTTCGTTTATTTTTATCTCTGAATAAGCCATGTACACTACCAAGCGGTGGTGTGGCCCCCTCTTTTTCCTGACTTTTGAATTAAGAAGTCCGAGGTAGTTCACTCTTCATCGGAGACATGGACAATTCTATCCTCAGTAGAACTTGTTTTTAGCTACCCAGCAGAAGTAAACAGAATGCTAATCTGAAGAAAGGAACATAAAATATATGCACAGAGAAGAGCCTAGATGAAGTGCAGAGAGAGATTTTGAAGGGTTTTCTCGACCCTGGTTATAGTTCCTTCCTGAGATCCAGCTGCATTTCTGTACTTAGTTTCTGAAAAGCAGTGCTTGTGGTGTTGCAGTATATTCTCCTTTGTGATGAAGCCAGCACAACTTTGTAGGAGGTATCAGTGGATTTCATCTGGTTGTATCTCTCTTTCTACTTCTGGAAATAGCATGCATCTTCATAGAGTGTCCTTTTCTTTTCCACTTTATACATTAGTAATGATCTGTCCATGTGGTACCCAGCCTACATAGGGAAGGTAAATGATCAAGGCCAAATCAGATATTGTAGCCAGCTCTACCCCCTGATTTGTTATAGATGGCCACGTGACTTAAGCTCGGCAATTCAGAGTCCTTCCCAGTGACTTTTTTTTAAATATATGAACACTAGAATAGAGAGATTTTTCTCCCCTTTCTCTACTGTGTTTTCTAGTGGGAATGGTGTAAATCTGAAGTATTACTTACTTACTTATTTCTAAATGATCTCTCAGGGATTTAGCAAATAGAAAAATAAAATAATAATTGTCTCCCAATTTATCTCACAAAATGGTGAAAAGATTAAACATATACATGCCAACAGTTTGATATATTGTCATCTTAATTCATTCAATAGTAGGTTTAAAAAACACTAAAATTCCAATTTTATACTATAAATCTTACTCTAAGGTATTCATATTGTGTTTCTGTTTCTCTAATGATTAAGATAATCCTGGACCAGGTCTCTAAACTGGGGGAGGGAGGGCTGACATATGGGTATCTTGAGGTGGCCCTGGGCAGACCATGGGGAACAGAGAAAAGGGATGATTTCTTAGCATTTTATTTATAGGCCTGCATGATCCTTATCACTTCCACTCAGATTCCAGACTTAAGAACTCATTCACAGGGCTACTCCTAACTGTAAAGGAGGCTGGCAAATGTAGTCTAGCTTTGGCATCCAGGAAGAAATTGATGTGAGTTTGAAAAATAACTATGCAGTTCTTCCCACACACTCTCTTGGTGGTTGTAAAATAACAAAATACAAAAGAATGTACAGAATTATGTAGCCCAACCACTGCTACATAATTGAATTAATATTTAGGCCCTATGGCATGGTGCAAAGAGCTCAGGACATGGATTCAGGAGACCCTATTTTCAGTCTTGACCGTATCACTAAATTACTGTGTTTTGGGCAAATCACTTGATAGTTCTAGGCTTTATTTTCCCTATCAGTAAAATTGCCACATTAAAATACCTGTTCTACCTACATGACAAGTTTATTATGGCCAGCAAACTTAATATATCATAAATTTACAGTGGTATTAAAATGGAAGGTCCTTGTTAGGACACACACATACACACACACACACACACACAATCACACCTTTTACACACACAGAATTTCATGTGCTATACTCTAATTCCTATGTTTTCCCATGCTGTTTGAATCTCTCTATAAATGTAATATCTTCTTTTGGGGATGCTATGAAACACCTTGCATATTCTTCTCCCCAGGACCGAAGTACTCATTTCCACAGCTTGAGAAATATAGGCTGCTGACAGATGAGTTCCTCAAGTATTTCCTTCCCTCTGCCGAAGGGAGATGTCCTAATCAAGATTATGTTCCCTCCCCAGGAGTCAGTCTACAGTCAATACCAGTCCTTCACAGGGTACTTACAGTAGATCCATTTCCTACTTCTAGATGACTCTGAAAGACCTTCCCAGGCTCAGTGAGCCTCCACTACATTGCCTGAGGGCTGTAATGCAGTTACTGTTTTGTCATGGGTCACCTTAATTTATGAAATACCTCCCTTTCTTATTGAAGATAATGATATTTTATGGCTGAATTGGCATAAAGAAAAATACAACTTAGGATGGATTTATTATTATCATATTTATATATTTTTTCTTGTGGTTCAAAAAAAAAAAAAAAATTAAAACCTTTTCATGGGCCACTAGAAGTATTGTGGGTCTTAGTTGCTGTGTATACTGGATAAGTTGGCCTTGGTTCATAACTGTCTCCCCATCAGAATGTAGGCTCTTCCAGGATGAGGAGTATTGTCTTTTTTGCTCATTGCTGTTTCTCCAGCAAGTAAAACAGGGCTTAGCATATAGTAATGTTCAATAAATATTTGCTGAACATATGAATGGATAAAAATATCATTTTGAGTTTTCATTAGAATTCATTTTCCATTCCCTTAGTAAAATAGGTCTGTGTTGCCTACACTAGAATGTGTTGTTATTTCCACTTCAACACTTAAAACTTCAAGAATAATGCTGAGTTGGTCAAATCTTGGGAACCATGGTTCCCAAGCTTTTAATAAGCTTATGGTAAGTGAGCTAGGGGAATTACTTTTCTACAGCCCACCTTGGTCTACTGGAGAGTTCTATGCTCTGTCTGGAAGGTATAAATATTATGAGAAACTTGTTTTTGTTTGTTTGTTTGTTTGTTTGTTTTAATTTTAAAAAGCTTCCTTAAACAATTATAAGAAAACATTTTGCTGGTACTTTGAGATAAGTCATAATATTGAAATACCTTCTAAATAATGAAATAAATAGGGGAAAACCTTAAAATAATTTTTATAGAACTAAACTAGTGTGGTTGTCTTATTACAGACATTTGTTCTACTGAAAAAAAAAATTTAACTCTAAGAAAACTCATGGATCTGAGGTGGTAGAGCAAGGATAAAGAATGACTAAGTTTGATTTGCATTTATTAGAAAAGAAAACATCAGACTTTCCATATGATTTGGGAAAACTGAAGTAAAATTGCAGGGGTATAAATATTGCTTATTTTCTATGGGAGAATGGTGATGCTTATAAATTTCTTAGAATAAAATGTGACCCCTGAAACCTTTTTGAGAGGAAATGTTATTTCATCACAATGAATGTAATGTAATCACACAAACATCATTACAGCGTGGCATACATTTAATAATATGCAGAATACTTAAATATATAGCTGATCAGGAAACTTCATAGTTATTTTCTTATCCTTTCTGGAACTACTGTGAAACTTTCCATTTGTTCTACCTTCAACAGTCTCGTGTTTGCCTCAGAAATTGATGAACACTCGATATTTAGTTACATATATCTGTCCTTCATTAGACTGTTGGGGAAGCATGTAAAATTTATTTTAGTACCTATATTACCAAGCATGATGCTTCTCATATTGAGTAGCTATTCAATGAATGAACTATTAAATGTGAAACAATTTAAAGACTATAGATATAGGGTGGTCTTCTTAAGGTTGTTTTAATTGTATAAATATTTAGGGGATTCTTTCATTTGAAGGTTTCTCTTTTACTACTGATAACATCATATTTCATTTACCGATTTAAGATATGGAGTCCTAACCCCATCAGAGCAGAGCAGAACGTAGACCCATTATTTGGCTAATACTTGCCTAAATATTTGATGGGGACACTATATACATGACCTAATTTAATAAAAACAACTCAGATATATAAGGGTTATTTATTTCACATTATAAGTAAAAGAAAAGCCAAAGGCTGACTAACTCGCTTAAAGTCAAACAGCCAATAAGCTGAAGAGCTAAATTCAAACCTAGATCTATCTAATTCTAAAACTCATGTTCTTTCTCCTACATCTTCACATGAGCAAAAGATCAACTCTACAGAGTAATATGAGATTTAGGAATGGAGCAAGATACTGAAAGATAACATAATGAATTTTTATAAAATAGCTTAAAGTTTTAATTCCGTAACCACTGCATTAAAACAAGAGTTCTGAACCATAATGATTTCTGCCAGAAAGACCTTTATGAACGACGAATACATTTTTTTAAGGGAAAAAGTAGACATTTACAGTGACAGATATTGGTCCATGGGATTTTATATCATTTTTACATCTGTATTTTGTCATATCCAGGTCTATTGTGAAAATGATTTCACCACTTTTATCTTCTTTGTGTTTCTTTACGTTTTATGATTATTTATTTCTGCTATCTCCTTTAGTCTTATAAGTCTCATCTTCACTTGCATTGCTGATTTTTTCTATCTTTATTCTATGAATTCATTATTTCTGCAAAACTTCTTTATATCTTCTCTCTTTCTCTCTCCCTCCTGAAAGACCTTATTACACTACTATCTGTGTAATTAAAAAAATCCCAATGTAGACCCATGCAAAGTTTTTTCTTAGATTTCAGAGCAAAGGAAATATCTCTTTCCTGATAATTTGGTTTTCTACCTTATTAGCTATTGAGAAGAATATATCCTATTATGTTCCCCTTTTACTATGAATGCCTGAAAGATAAGCATTTGGTTTTGGGCACAATAGCAATAGTTTTTCTAGGCTTCTTTGTCTGGGATGATTATTGTTCCCATCATTACTTGTCTATTGTCATTGATGTTATGGTTTAAATTATATTACAGTTTTGTCACAGGTAACCTTAACTTATGAGATACCTCCCTTTCTTATTGAAGGTAAGAAAGGAAAAGAGAAAAAGATGAGAAAAGAGCCTGAAAGAGAAAGAAAGAGAAGTGGGAAAATTAAACATTTCACTAGTTTTTCTTCAAGTCTCCCTTTGCCCTGCTTACTTCAGTTTACGTTAATGATTTCTGTCTTGATTCACTGAACAAGTTCTTGCTCTGTATCCAACTTGGAGTAGCTGAGACAGCTGCTTTATTCTTTTTGTGCTTGAGAACACGTCTTCATATCTCATTTCCTCCAGGAATGGAGTACTTTATTTTGACAAATTTTAAGTATATATATATATATATATATATATGTGTATATATATATATATATATATATATATATATATATGTATATGCAGAATACTTAAATATATAGCTGATCAGGAAATTTCATAGATATAGATATAGATATAGATATAGATATAGATATATAGATATAGATATAGATATAGATATATACACACATATATATTTATATATATATACATATATATGTGTATATATATGAATATATATAAATATGTATATATATGTCTCTCTATATATACATATATGTATATATATACATGTATGTGTATATATATATTATATATGTGTATATATATATAATATATATAACATCGGTTAATAAGATTATATGAATTTCTAGTGTACAACATTGTAACATTATAATTTGATATCCGCTACTCTGTTGTGTGCTCACCACCCAAAGCTTCGTTTCCTTCCCTTTTGTTACCATACAGTTGATCCCCTTACCTAATTTGCTCTCCACTTATCCTCTTCCCCTCTTGTAACCACCATTCTGTTTGACAAATTGTTCTACAAGCTCTATTCTTCCCAGATTGGAGCCCTCCTTCTGAATGTCAGATTTACATATGGGGTCTTTTAACTATTGAGCAGATAACATAAATTCTGAGTATGAGCCTCTCTGTCCATCTGGCTGTTTACATACAGTAGGTGCCAAAAAAAATGTATATACATTTTAAGAAAGAAAAAAAGCTGCATTATTTTTTTACCACATTAAAAGTTATTGGGATCAAATGGTTAGTAAAATCCCAAGATTACAAGAGTACAATTCTGTTACATCATCTATACTGTTACATCATCTATACATCACATTGTGTGTTCACCACCCAGAGTCAGTTCTCCTTCCATCACCATGTATTTGACCCTGTTTACCCTCATCTACCCTTGTTATCTGGTAACCACTAAACTGTGGTCTTTGTCTATGAGATTTTGTTTCTTTGTTTGTCTTTCTCCTTTGTTGCTTTCACACATACCAGTAAAATCATATAGTTCTCAACATTTTCTGTGTGACTTATTTCACTTAATATAATAATCTCAAGGTCGATCCATTTTTTTGCAAATGGCACTATTTCATCTTTTCTTATTACAGAGTAGTATTCCATTATGTATATATAACACATCTTCTTTATCCAATCATCTGTTGAAGGACACTTTGGTTGTTTCCATGTCTTGGCTACCATAAATAAAGCAGCAGTGAACATCAGAGCACATATATCTTTACGGATTAACGTTTTCAGATTTTTGGGGTGTATACCCAGGAGAGGGATTGCTAGGTCATACGGTATTTCTATTCTTAATTTTTTGAGGAACCTCCACACTGCCTTTCATAGCAGCTGCACCAATCTGCATTCCCACCAACAGTGTACGAGGGTTCCTTTTTCTCTACAGCCTCTCCAACACTTTTTACTATTTGTCTTGTTGATGATAGCCATTCTAACTGGGGTGAGGTGATATCGCATTGTGATTTTTATTTGCATTTCTCTGATGATTAATGATGTTGAGCATCTTTTCATATGTCTATTGGCCATCTGTATGTCCTCTTTGGAGAAATGTATATTCAGGTCCTCTGCCCATGTTTTAATTGAATTGTTTGTTTTTTTGTTGTTGAGTTGTATTAGTTCCTTATGTATTCTGGATATTATCCCCTTATCAGAGGTGTTGTTTTCAATACTGAATATATACTAATAACAAAAGATGACTACAAATCATGCATATATATTTTTTGACACCCCTGGTATATATATAAACACATACCTCTATATACACAAATATATATACACACACACACTTTTAAAGATTTTTAATAAAATATAGCTAACATACATTATATTGGTTTCAGGTGTACATCATATTTTTTCAATAATACCCCCTGGCATTATACATAGTTATTACCATGTTATTGATTATACTATTCCCTATGCTAAAGAAGTGATGACCATGAAAAGTCTAGCAATCATCTGATACTGCATCATGCTATCACAATATTATTGACTACCTTTCCTATGCTGTATACTACATCCTCAGGGCTTGTTTTATAGCTGGAACTTTGAATCTCTTATTCCCCTCTATCTTATCCTGTCTTATTTTTCAATTACAGCTGACATTTGATATTAATTTATATTAATTTCAGGTGTACAGCGTAGTGGTCAGACATTTATATAATTTACAAAGTGATCCCCCAGACTAGTACCCACATGGCACTATATATAGTTATTACCATATTACTGATTATATTCCCTATGCTTTATTTTACATCCCCATGACTATTTTATTACTACCAAATTGTATTTCTTAATCCTTTCATCATTTTTACCAGGCCCCCAACTCCCCTCCCATATATCACCCCAATAGATCTAGTACCCATCTGACACAATACATAGTCATTACAATATTATTGACTATATTCCTCATGCTATACCCTACATCCCCATGATTACAGTGTAACAACCAATTTTTACTTCTTAGTCCCTTCCCCTTTTGCACCCACTCACAATACCCCTCCCATCCGACAACCATTAAAATGTTCTCTGCATCTATGAGTTTGTTTCTGTTTCGTTTGTTGGCTTATTCTTTAAATTCCACTTATAAGTGAACTCATATGACATTTGACTTTCACACTCTGATTTATTACATTCAGCACAATACTCTCTAGGTCCGTCCATGTTGTCACAGATGGCAAGATTTCATTCTTTTTTACGGCTCAGTAATATTCCATTGTATGTATGTACCACCTCTTCTTTATCTCTGTATCCATTCAGGGACACCCAGGTTGCCTTTATATCTTGGCTATTGTAAATAATGCTGCAATGAACATATGGATGAACACATCCATTCGACGTAGTGTTTTAGGTCTTCAGGTAAATACCAAGAAGTGGCATTACTAGGTCCTTCTTTGCATCTTGTTATAGCCTTTGTTCTAAAGTGTATTTTGTCTAGTACAAGTATTACTACTCCAGCTTTTTGTTTGTTCATTCGTTTGTTTCTACTTTCATGAAATATCTTTGTCCATTCCTTTACTTTCAGTCTGTGTGTGTCTTTGAATCTGACCTGAGTCTCTTATAGGTGGCATATGTAAGGGTGTTGTTTTTTAGTCCATTCAGCCCCCATATCTTTTGATTGGAACATTTAGTCGATTTACATTGAAAATAATTGTTGATAGGTATACAGTAATTCTATTTTATTATTCATATATACATATATACATATATATATATATATATATATATATATATATATATATATATATATATATATATATATTCCCCCCCCCCACCCCCCATCTTAAAGAAGTCCTCTAAGATTCCTTGTAATACTCGTTTGGTGGTGATGAACTCCTTTATTTTTTCCCTTGTCTGGGAAGTTCTTTATCTGTCCTTCAATTCTAAATGATAGCTTTGCTGGGTAGAGTAATCTTAGTTGTACGTCCTTGCTTTTCATCACTTTGAATATTTCCTGCCAATCCGTTATGGCCTGCAAAATTTCTATTGAAAAATCAGCTGATATTCTATGGGAGGTCCTTTGTAGGCAGCTAATTGCTTTTCTCTGGCTGCTTTTAAGATTCTCTCGTTGTCTTTAACCTTTGGCATTGTAACTATGATATGTCTTGGTGTGGGCCTCTTTGCGTTCAACTTGTTTGGGACTCTCTGTTTCCTGGGCTTGTATATCTATTTCCTTTGCTGAGTTAGAGAAGTTTTCCATCATTATTTCTTCAAATAGCTTTTCAATTTCTTGTTCTCTTCTCCTTCTGGTATCCCTAGAATATGAATGTTACTCCACTTGATGTTGTCCCAGAGGCCCCTCAGTTTTTTGGATCTGTTTTTCTTTTTGCTATTCTGATTGGGTGTTTTCTAATACCTTATCTTCTAAATTGCTGATTTGATCCTCAGCTACATCGAATCTATTGATTACTTCTAATGTATTCTTCATTTCAGTTATTGCAGTCTTCATTTCTAAGTGGTTCTTTTTTGTTTTCTATTTCCAGTTTTATGTTTCCCATCTTTGCTGAAGTTCTCCTTGAGATCATTGAGCATGCCTCGTATAACCAGTATTTGGAACTCTGTGTCTGGTAGATTGCTTGTCTCCATTTTGTTTAGTTCTTTTTCTAAAGCTTTGCTCTATGATTTTATTTGGGACATGTTTCTTTGTCTTTTCATTTTGGCTGCCTCCCTGTGTTCTTTTTTTTTTCTTTTTTTCCATCTATGTATTAGTTCGGGCTGCTATGCCTCCTGGTCTTAGTAGAGTGGTCTATATATAGTAGGTGTGTATGGGGCTCAGGGGCACAGTTTCCCTGATCACCTAAGCTGGGTGCTCCAGGTGTGTCCCATTTGTGGGTTGTGCATGTCCTGTTGTAGTTGAGCCTTGGTTGCTGTTTGCATGTCAAAGCAAGGGATTGACCGTCAGGCCCATTGGTAGTGAGGACTGGTCCTGACTACAGTGGAGGAGTTGTGGTGCAGGGCTGACCCTACAGAGCAGGATCTGCCTCGGCAGGGCTCTGGTGCCTGTTCAATGTGCCCTTTGGATGTGTCATCCTTGGAGCTGGCTGGATGATGCTCCAGCTCATTTTGAAGCTGGACACTGGGTGCGCCAGCCCCAGGGCCACCTGTAGGTCAAGGACCCACTGTAGGTCAAGTTGAGCCACAGCTCATGTCCCACCTGGGGCCATCTGGCAGGAGCCATAAAGCAATCCGCAGATGGCTGCTGCCAGAGCCATGCTTTGAAGTGCCTAGAGAGGCCAAGCTGTGAACCAAGGCTGGCTGCCGCCAGTGCCAGGCTTAGGGCTGTTCAGTCAGAGGTACAGGACACACTCGAGTCATATCCTGCTTGTCTGGGTTCCATGAGCCTTTGAGAGACCCTAGTAGGAAAGTCTGCAGAATGAGCCGAGGCAGACAGTTTATATGGAGAAAGCTACTGACACACCTTGGGTGTGCCTGAAAGTTGGGCAGGGCGGGGTCTCAATCAATAGGGCGTGGCTTACTGTCCTGCGAGAGACCCTGCTCACTGCGCCATTTGTCGTGCGGGGCAGCCTGTGGGGTCTCTGTTCCCGCTCCCCACACAAGAACGCAGGATATGGTGAGGCCAAAAAGGAACACCCACGGAGCCATAGGTAGGGGAGTCATACCACTATGGTCTCACTGGAGGCTGGGTTCACCGGACGTGCGACCTGCTGTCCGTTTTTCTGCCAACCGACCAACGACTCTCCTCCACTCTCCTCGATTCTGCTCCTCTACTCTCCTTGGCTCTCCTCGGTAGCCGCAGCCGTTATATTAGCGGCTAATTGACTAACTGGCTACAGCTGATGGCCAATCAGCCACAGCTGATTGGCCATCTACTACTCCAGCCAGCACCCTTCCACGTGAGGCTGAGAGCCTATAAACTACTTTCTGGGGCTCTGTCCCCACACTTACGATCTGCATTAGCCAGCTTGCTGGCAGCCCCCTGTGTCTGCACCCTGAGAAGGGAGAGGGCTCAATGAAGAAGCATTGGACTCCACCAGCTCCCCCATCCAGGAAAACGCTACCCCTCCAGCCCCAGACCCGAAGCCAGACAACTCACTTCCCCACCATTGTCCCTGCTGCCACTCCAACTGCTGCCCCAGTGCTGGAGCTCAGAGGCAGTGATTCCATTGGTAAGTCCATCAAGGTCCCTTTACGAGGAGCACCTGAGACTCTAGCTGCCCTCCATCTCACTCAGCCACAATCTCTGCTGGTTTTTACAACCAGAAATTATGGGGACTTCTCTCCCTGGCACTGGAAACTTGGGCTGGGGAGTGGGTGGAAACTCTCACTTTTTTGGGGGGACCTCTGCAGCTGTGATATCTCTCCTGATTTTTAATGGCCACAGGCAGGTGTGGGACCAGCCCATTCTGCATCTCTGCCCCTCCTACCAGTCTCCAGGTGGCTTCTTGTGCATGTTCTTAGTTGTAGGGCTTCCGTTCGGCTGGACTTCAGGTGATTGTCAGTGATGGTTGTTTTGTAGTTTAGTTGTAATTTAGATGCGGTCGTGATAGAAGGCACAGGGTTTACCTCCTCTGCCATTTTGATTGGTGTTGTGCTGGGCAGCCTGCGGGGTCTCAGCTCCTGTTCCCCACATAAGAACACAGGATATGGTGAGGCCAAAAAGGAACACCCATGGAGCCATAGATAGGGGAGTCATACCACTATAGTCTTGCTGGCAGCTGGGTTGGAAACACAGGAAGCAGGAGCCACATGATCAGCAACCTGCCGTCCACTTCTCTCTGCCAACCAAACTCACTTGCTAGCTGCAATCTGCCTTTCGGCAACCCGTAATCCACACTCCTCCACTTGCCAGCCCAGCCACCATCTTCTTGCTAGCCCCCATTTTCTACTAGTGTAGCCACGGCAGTTATATTAGTGGCCAATGGCTCACTGGTTACAGCTGAAGGCCAACTAGCCACAGCTGATGGCCATCCAATCACAGTTGATGGCCATTTACTACCTGAGCCAGCACCTTTCTACATGAGGCCGTGAGCCTGGAAACTGCACTCCTCGCTCTGTCCCCACAATTGTTAGGGCCCATACTTTCATATTAATGGTATTAAGAAAGTGTAGTAGCAGGTGCTGATGTGTATGTATATTAATGATAACCAATTATCTAGGCTCTTCCTGTTACATGTCTCATACTTTAGTTGGTTGACATTTTCTTACTATTTGCCTTGCAAGGTGCATTTTGCAATGTAGTATCTATGTCTAATTTGTGATTCATGCCCATCATAGCCAGTTTTAACTCACAGCAGGTGTTCTTTTTGTTGTTGGATAATCTGGTTTGGTTTGAATTTCTTTTCTCACTATGAAAAGTTAGAAAGGAACTTTGCTTTATAGGCCTTTAGTTTGGTTTAGAGTTTGATGCTATATTGATAATAGATTAGATGAACCTGTATGTTTTTACATACATATGTATATGTGTACATATTTATATTCTGCCTTGTCCAGTAAAGGATATTCACTTCTACAAATAAGCTGTGCCACTAACATATTATCCTTCTCTGATTTAATTCAACAGAACTTTACTGGGTCTCTACTGGGTACAAGGCACTATTCTAGTTCCACTGTAACAAATATGAAGTCTACATGTCTATTCTTTATGGAGTCACAGTCTATGCCAGAGACAAAAAAATATCTGTAGTACAGACAGAGATATGAATATTGAGAGTGATTACAATTCTGTGACCGAAAATGTATCCTAGTGGCACACTCTTGGGGCAGGCATAGAGATCTGTGTGAGTTCCAGAGTTCTAATTGTCAATATGACTTCTTTCTTATACTTAGTGGTGGTGGTGGATTTTTTTAGGAATGATCTTCAATTCAAACCTATGTATGCTAATTATGTAAACCTTAATAAGTTATTTAGGGTCTCTGTAACTCATTTCTTTGTGAATAATAGGCAGTCATATGTATTTATTAAATAAATGAATACATATAATGTAAGTGCCTGGCACAAAACTATTCTAGGAGATACAGTGCTGTACAAGACAGACAAATTTATGTTTCATGAAAACTAAATTTGAAAGGATGGCCATACTGGTCAAACTACAGTAACATATAGTTACATACACAATATAGAGTATAGTAATGTTTTATGTAATTATAATAGTATATTTGAAAGATTATTTAATTTAATATATTCTATGCTTTTTTTTTATGTTTATTTGAACATTTTCTTACATCATCGAGGATTCTAGGTGGCAAAGATATTATAATCCTAAAGTGTTGCATATATCATATGTATTTAATGCTTTGTCTCAAGTTACAGAATACAACATAGTAAGTGTACTTGGCACCTCACTCAATGCAGAGATGTCCCGGCTATTGTAAAATGCTGCTTGTTTTGACATTCCACTGATTCTTGAGTCTGGGAGTTGAGACAAATACCAGAGTGCCTCGTATGCTATTTCCTAGGTTTTAAATCACCTCTGGTTTCTCTATTATTCTCTGAACTTAATAAGGACATTATGTCCATGTGTTTTCCAGATCTCATAAAACATAAGGAAATGTAACCTAAGGTGTTAGAGAAAGGAGTCAGTAGATACCTCAGAGTGGCCTCTTTTATCCTGATCACACTGCATGGAATATTAACATAGATCTATGCTCTTCTCCAGCAGCGGAACCCCAGGGTAACTGCTGAGAAATGCTGACCTCTGGACTGGCTTTGTGCAGAGATAAAAGAAATCTGTGTGTGTGTTTTAAAAGCAGTGATTAAGGATGTGTCAGGCTTTCTACTATTCTTTCAGCATTTACCCAAAACTATGAGTGTGGCAAAGTGTATCACTAGAAGGCTTTTGTTAAAATGTAAACAAGTGAGATATGCTTAATGATGTGTTAAGCAGTTTCAACCTAGTACCTTTTAGTTCATTTTGCTCAGTGAGAAACAATGTATGTGAATGTAGATATATTGAGCCTCAGTTTACTTATCTGTAACACGGCAATAAATTGAGGGCCCTTGTGATAATTAAATAAGTTAATATGTATAAAGTGCTTTGAAAAGTCATTGTCACATAAAAAGCAATATATTATTCCTAAATTGTTTAAAACCACAGTACCTAAATAATGATAAAATAGCTACTTGAAGGAGATACATCTAAATGTTAATAATAGATCTCTGGGTTAGATCTCTGAATATAGGTGATTTTTATTTTCCTTTCTTACCTATCTGCATTTTCTAGCTTTTCTAAGATCAGTATGACTTTTACTTAATAATAAGAATATTATTGAAAGTAATTTTTAAAGTTAATGGTAAAATTAGTACATTAGGAAATATTAAATGCATTATCATGGAGAGGAATGAGGGACAGTTAAGTACAATTTAAATACTCTAAGAACTTAGAGGGCAAAATAAAAGAGAGAGAGACAATTCCTAATTTAGCACTCCAGTGCTTTTTTAGGGGGCAGGAAGTATGTTAAGCCAAGGAGAAAATATAAAAATAAATTGGAGTAAATCTTTTTTGTTGCTTCTTTTCCCAAAGGTGAGTTATTCTGCATGTGAATACCAATTTTAGAAAGAATGATATCTTTGGTGTTTACCAATCAGATATTTTATTATTTCGCTATTATTGAATAACAAATGACCTCAAAACATAGTTTAAACAGCACATTTATTATCTCACAATTCCCATGGGTCAGAAATCTGGACTCAATTGACCCAGGTCCTGTGTTTCTGGCTATGTCATGGGATGCAATGATCTTATAAAATGGAGCTGAGGTCATCTCAAAGCTTGTGTTAGGTAGGATCTGTTTCCAACTCACTCATGGGTCTGTTGATACACTCCAAGTCCTTGCTGAGTGTTGACTGGCGATATCAGTTCTTGCCATTTCTGTGTCACCATAGGACTCTTACAACATGACAGTGTGCTTCCCCTAAAGTGAAGGAGAGAGAGAGAGAGATGAAGAAGGAGAGAGAGCAAGAGTGAAGGGGAAGAGATAAATGAAAGTCTTAGTCTTTTGGTAACCTAATCTCAGAAGTGATATCCTTCATTTCCCCATACTGTATTTGTTAGGAGAAAGTCAGTACACCTAGCCTCGCACTAAAGGGGATGCCACAGGATATGATTATCAGTAAGTAGGATCAGGGTAGTGTAGACACTGTCTACTACAGATATCCTGAAGAATGTTTATTAAGCTACATTTATTGTTGCTTGCTCACCTTTCTTTCATTCATAAATACTTAAACAAAAATTTAGCCCTGATCTAAACACACACATTCTTCTTATCCTGTTGGTTTTGACTATCCCAGTATGATGTTAAATTAACCAAATTATAGTTGAAAGAATCTCAGAAAAAAACAAATAAAATAAAGAAAAGTGAAAAGAGCCATGTGTACAACTTGAGAAATAGCTAACTTTAAATCATAGGTAGGTAAAAGAAGTTGTCAAATGAGAGTGATCAGTAGGTCAGAAAGTTAGGAGGAAAAACAGAACAGCATAATTTTGTGAAACTAAGGAACAGAATGTTTCAAAGAGAAAGTAACCAAGAGAGTTAAATGTTGCTTATAGGGCAAATAAAATTAGTGCAAAATGACAAATTTCCATTAGAATTATCAATAAAAAATAAACAAAACAAAAACATGACCTTGGCAAGAGTAGTGAAGCTGGGTTAGACTTATAGTGCAATGAGCCTTACTTGGAGGAGAAACAATGACAGTGAGTAAAGATCAAATTTTGAAGTATTTTGACTTTCGAGGGAGAAGCACAAGATGGTAGCTGAGTGGACTGTGGTGCTGATGGTTTTTTTGGGAAGCAGTGGGGACAGGATATGTTGTGAAGGAATTCCTAGTGAAGGAGAGGCTGATGATGCAGAATACAGAACACATAACTGAATGAACATGAAGGTCTTCTGAGAAACCCAAAAGAAAGGAATCCAATATGCAGGACAGAGATTTATATTTTAATCTGAGGGAAGGTAAATAGGATAGATTGTGATGCAAATAAGTATGTAGAATTATTTTAGGTAAGGAAGTTAAGAAAGTTCTTCTCTGATGTATTCCATTTTCTCTCCAAAGAAAGATGTAATGTCTAGGATAACATCAGTTACAGAAAAGGTAAAACACCTTTGTGCATTATTTTTGCACTGTTTTTTATCTGAGCCATTCTTTTGCTTGCCATACATCATTGCTGAAACACTTTTTTGATTTAGTAATACTCATATCTGGAAATATTTTGTAATTACTTGGTACTGTATATTTTCGCTTGTTTACTATTCTTGATTAATTTCTCTTGGGGAAGACATGAGGATGACTAACAGTTGGAAGTAACACAGGGGTATTGTAAAACCCAAGGTCTCAAGTACAAGAAATGAAGTAAAAATGTTGTTGACTTTCTTTTCCTTTTTCCTTTCCCTTTCTCTCTCTCTCCCTCTCTCTCTCTCTCTCTCTCTCTCTCTCTCTCTTTCTCTCTCTCTCTCTCTCTCTCTCTCTCTCTCTTCCTCCCTCTCCCTCTCCCTCTCCCTCTCCCTCTCCCTCTCTGTCACCCTCTCTCTCATCATTGTCATTCATTTGTCTTACAGCAACTCCCTGTCTCTTTAGATATTCTCCTTGAAGATAGAGACAGTGAGGTGTTCAATTTGTATTCCAGCCAACATGAAGTGGGAGCTTAATAAATGTCTGCTGAATGATTTCAGTGAAACAGTGGATCTCAAAATTATATATATTGATGATAGAGTCTGATCTCTCTCTCTGAGCTATAAATTTCTTTGGACTTACAGGCATACACTTAAAAATCATTTATTTTTAACATTCATACATACACACTTATGTATGTATTTATATTTATATGTATTCACATATCCGTACACATTTTTAATGGTTCTGTGGTTTTATCACTCAATATAAACCAGGCGGGGGCCAATCCAGGTTTTGCAGATTCTGAAGCTTATAAAATTTTGTTGGCTCATTAAGAAAATGAATATAAAATTGTATACATAAAATTAAGTATGTAAATGAACATTTGTTTAGTATGGGAAAATAAATCACAACAAATACCACAAGGATCATAAAATCCAGAAGAAAATAAAACATCTTTATTAATTAAATGCATAACACAACTCTGTTACTTTCTTTTCCTTTTCTTTTGTCTTCATACTCTTTGATTGCCTCTTCATATGGTGAGAATTACACAATATCATTTTGTATAGAGAGAATATAAGGATAATTTAGTTTTCCTTCTAGCAAAACTGACATTATTATTTTTAAAATAAAACTGACATTAGAAAACTTCAGCATCACAACTCATTTATAATGGCATGTAAATGTTTTGCACTGTTTTTGAATTTGGGAAAACTTTTATTAACACTATTTCATGTATAAGCTACAGGACTTGGAAGAATTTTCTAAAACTAGCTTCTGTCTGTATACATTTCAAACCTAGGTTTTTCTTAATTACCCACATGCCTCCACTTCTGGATGCTACAGGACAAGCTCACCTTGCTAGAGGACAAGTTTATCCTCCTGCCCTGTAACATCATGTCATGACACTGCAGATCAGCACAGTGGAGTAGGAGTAATCCTGGAATGCATTCCATCAGTAGAGATAGTAATATTTTAACTATACATGCAAATTATTCTACTAAACCTAAACTCAGCATCTCTTCAACTCAACTCACCCTTAGCTGGTTCTGAATGCCAGGGCCACTCCAAAACACATAACATGAAAGAAAGCTGATGAAAAGGGAATCACAGTGGAAAGACAGCTGTGATTATGGATAAATGTCTTATTTTTGCATATTTACCAAAAAGATGTAAGCCTGTGAAAACCTTGTAAGGTGTCTCCTAAGACTGGGAATGAATGACACAAGGGAAAGTACTTAAGTACAGTGCTAAGTACTGTTTATCCTATGACGTTGTCACATAACACCTGGCACAGTATTATATACACCACCTAAACCTCATTTTAAGAAGCATGGACAAAGCATATCATGCTGTTTATCTTCTAGTCATCAAAAATGAACAAAATGGGGACTATATGATTCCTCAAGTTATATACTTGCACTCAGTACTAGGAAATGTGTCAATGTATATGTCTATGTGTCTCCAAATTTTTCTCTCATTATAAGGGCACCAGAGATGGATGTGGGGCCCATCCTAATCTAGTATGACTTTATCGTACTAGATAGCGTTCCATGTACCAGTAAGTTTTCTAACTTGATTATATCTGCAAAAATCCTGTTTCCGAATAAGGTCACATTCACAGGTTAAAACTTGAACATATCTTTTAGGGGACATAATTTAACATGCTTAGACCATTCCCAATCTGGAGAGTCTAATGATACTCTTCTCTCCATCTTGACTTATCAACACATGTATTACTTCTTGAAGACTTAGCTCAGGTACCACCTTGTTTTAATCTTTCATATTTCTGCTAGAAATACTCCAATTTTCAGAACTCATAGAGTACTTTGTTCCCTTTACCTTATAAAGCAACAATTCCTTCATATTATATTCAATTACATGCCTTATTTCACTTAAAAATATAAAATGGTCATTTCTTTTTAAAAATTATTCAGTTATTTATTTTAAAATTACAGTTGACATATTATATTAGTTTCAGGTATACAACATAGTGATTAGACATTTATATAGCTTGTGAAATGAAAATTATCAGTTCTTATGTGTATTTGTGGCCAATAATGTTTAGCCCCTAAATAAATATAATAAGCATTCAATGATTATTTGTTGAATAAATTAAAGTTTCTTCACTTGATAGTAAAGTTTTTCATTGTTCCTTGTTTTCTCTTAATTAACTCTTTTAAACCACTGAATAGAATATTTGCCAGTGGAGGGCTGGGACATCCAGGAGTATTTCTGGGTTTTGATGTATAGTATGTAGCATATTTTTCGTTTAAATAGTCTTAATTTCAACAGATTTTTATTTAAATTTAAGGAAAAGATAGATTTTTCCAGATGTATACTGAAAGGGGGAAAACTTCAAATTATTTAAATATGTACAATGAATAATAGATTTATTTGCCATAATCTTCAAATTCTCAAAATCTGAAATGATAAAACACTGGAGTTTGCTTGGAAAAATCAACACCACCAACATTTTTTTTAATACTGTTTAAATAAATTTTATTTGATTTAACATGATTCAACAAACATTTATGTACAAGATGATTTAGGAGTTTCAAAAATGAGTAGGACATTCTAACTAGTCTGGAGAAAATCATATTTTAATTAGGGTTTTGCTTAGAAGATAGACCAATATTTACAAAATACACATTAAGGTTCAGAAATTCGTCTAGATATCCTTTTTATAAAATATCACACCTCATACAATAACCCTGAAAAAAAGTATCATCATACATATTGTATGATTATACAATATTTTATATTTGTACTTTTATAATTATTGTTATTATTGCTTTTAAAGCTAATATTTTATGTACTTACCATGTACCAGTAAGTGTTCTAAACATAATATGAAATATATGATTTAATCATATATTTGTATGTGTGTGTGTGTGAGTGTGTGTGTGTGTGTGTGTGTGTGTGTGTGTGTTCTCCATTTTATAGATGGGACTGGGACAACAGAGAGATTAGGTGTCATACACTAAGTAAGCAATTGAGCCAAGATTAAGATTAAGATAAATATTTTAAGGCCACACAGTAATTAATTCTGAGGCTGGAATATCAACCTGAATTTGTGTGGCATCCAAAGTCCATGCTCTTTCTTCTCCCTCATGCCGTTCCCAGGTGTGTAAAACAGCAACGATGACAACGACAACAAACCTGAAGCCATGCACATGCAAGACTATAATATGAGGCCAAGTACGATATGAACTGAGAGTGTTATAAATTGCTATTGGAGTTCGAAGGAGGGCTGGGCTGAATAGGGAAACATATAGTAGAGTCAACCTTTTAACTGAATCTCGGTGAGTCAGATGCAGCAGTAGCACGTATCTTACATAATTTCAATAAGTGCATTCACAATGTTCCATAGAAATTCTATAGTTTTTTGTATGGATCCTCCATCAGGAAGATGAACTCCAAATAGGAGGCAAAAACCAAGAGAAAAATAAAGGAATGTATACCCCAATGTATGAAAAAAAAAAAAAAAAGCGTTGAGGAAAACAATGGTTTCCCTTGCAAGGGAAAGTGAAGGCTGGCATTTGTGACAGAAGAGGCTGGAAAGGAGAAAAACGCTTAGACATGCATCACATTTTCTAATTTTCATGATCAAGGAGGAGAAAACAAAGGTATCTACCAATGTTATTAGAAAAGAGAGGCTTCCCTCATCTAAGCTTGACATTTGCTCCAGGCAAAAGTGTCTTGAGTGCCTAAGCAAGAGTCATATCCAGGACACAACCTGTCTCACTATGAGAACAACTGTTGAGAAATTTATCACAATACTTGTGTATTAGCAAGATGAGGGATACCCATTGTGGGATTTGTTTCTAAGAGGTGGATCATATCATGAATTTTTACACATACCTCAGATTTACTTTAGTCAATGTTGTTGTCTGTTATAGTAACTCTTTTGAACGACCGAATAGAATACTTGCCGGCAGAGAGCCTGGCTATCCAGGAATATTCACTATCTATTGAATGCCTACTAAGGATTAAACGTTTTAAATAGATCTAGTCTTATGTAGGTAGGAATACCTACATGTATATCACTTTACCGATAAAGAAACTCAGGCAAAAATAAATTAAATAACTTGTTTAATTTTCAAAAAATAACAAGGGGCAGGAGCAGGAATGGAACAAAGATCTGTTAATTTTAAAGCTCATTCTCTTTTTTCTATATAAAGCTGAATCCAAGGAAGTTGTTTTTTTTCCTAAGTGTTGAAAGGGGCTCAGACCAACCAAATTGTCATTTCTTTCTTTGCCTTTCCTACTGTAAAATAAAGCAGACTGCAAGCCCCAGGCATTTCAGACTTCAGAGTTACATAAACTATAAACCATATTTAATCAGGATAAATATGGTAATATATTTCTTGGATATTCTCTCATTTATTTAGTGTTTATTAATCATTCTTCAACCTAGCAATTAGAATCTGGGAAGCTGGAAACCACAATATTATTTGTTTTGCCAAGTCATTTTTAACACACATCTGTAGTACGCAGTTTAAGATCTAGTTCAGGAGTAAAAACCATTCATATACCAATGCGAAATTTTATACTGATCAACCTTGAAATAAATACAAATGTTAAATTATTGAGAAATTCAGAAAAGGTAATTCATAGTGATATCTAAAGCTCAGATTTTAAATGTTTTATAGGTTTGTTTTATTTTAATGACTGCTACTTAAAAAGTAAGCGTTGGCAGAAAGAGTTCATTTTACCTCATTGAACGAGGGGGCAGCTGTCAGGATCTGTCTTCTTCGCAAGACACATTTACACTGAAGCAACCATGTCTAAGGGTCCTGCAGTTGGCATTGATCTAGGCACCAGCTACTCTTGTGTGGGTGTCTTCCATCATGGAAAAGTGGAAATAATTGCCAATGATCAGGGAAACCAAACCACCCCAAGTTATGTTGCCTTTTCTGATACCGAACTATTGACCAGTGATGCTGCAAAGAATCAAGTTGCAATGAACCCCACCAACATGTTTTTTTTTGATGCCAAACGCCTGATTGGATGTAGATTTGATTATGCTGTTGTTCAATCTGATATGAAGTGTTGGCCCTTCATGGTGGTGAATGATGCTGGCAGGCCCAAGGTCCAAGTAGAATACAAGAGAGAGACAAAGAGTTTCTATCCAGAAGAAGTGTCATCTATGGTTTTGACAAAGATGAAGGAAACTGCAAAAGCCTACCTTGGGAAGACTGTTACCAATGCTGTTGTCACAGCACCTGCTTACTTCAGTGACTCTCAGAGTCAGGCTATCAAAGATGCTGGAACTATTGCTGGTCTCAATGTGCTTAGTATCATCAGTGAGCCAACTTCTGCTGCTATTTCTTATGGCTTAGACAAAAAGGTTGGAGCTGAAAGAATGTGCTGATCTTTGACTTGAGAGGTGGCACTTTTGATGTGTCAATTCTCACAATTGAAGATGGAATCTTTGAGGTCAAATCTACAGCTGGGGACACCCACTTAGGTGGAGAAGACTTTGACAACTGAATGGTCAACCATTTTATTGCAGAGTTCAAGCGCAAGCATAAGAAGGACATCAGTGAGAACAAGAGGGCTGTCATCGCCTCCAGACTGCTTGTGAATATGCTAAGCATACACTCCCTTCCAGCACCTAAACCAGTATTGAGATTGATCTGCTCTATGAAAGAATCGACTTCTGTACCTCTATCACTCGTGCCGGATTTGAAGAATTGAATGCTGACCTTTTCCATGGCACCCTGGACCCTGTAGAAAAAGCCCCGTGGGATGCCAAGCTCAAGTCCCAGATCCATGATATTGCCCCGGTGGGTGGTTCTACCTGTATCCCAAAGATTCAGAAACTCCTGCAGGACTTCTTCAATGGAAAAGAGTTGAATAAGAGCATCAACCCTGATGAGGCTGTTGCTTATGGTGCAGCTGTCCAGGCAGCCATCCTATCTGGGAGACAAATCTGAAAATGTCCAAGATTTGCTGCTGTTGGATGTCACTCCTCTTTCCCTTGGCATTGAAACTGCTGGTGGAGTCATGGCTTTCATCATCAGGTGCAATACTACCATTCCTACTGAGCACACACAGACCTGCTCTGACCACCAGCCAAGTGCGCTCATTCAGGTTTATGAAGGTGAGAGGTCCATGACCAAGGATAACAGTTTACTTGGCAAGTTTGAGCTCATAGGCAAACCTCCTGCACCTCGTGGTGTTCCTCAGATTGAAGTCACTTTTGATATTGATGTCAATGGCATCCTCAATGTCTCTGCTGTGGATAAGAGTACAGAAAAAGAGAACAAGATTACCATCACTAATGACAAGGGTCGCCTGAGCAAGGAAGACATCGAGTGCATGGTCCAGGCAGCTGAGAAGTACAAAGCTGAAAATGAGAAGCAGAGGGACAAGATGCCTTCCAAGAATTCACTTGAATCCTGTGCATTCAACACGAAAGCAACTGTTGAAGATGAAAAACTCCAAGGCAAGATCAATGATGAGGACAAAAAGAAGATCCTTGACAAGTGCAATGAAATCATCAACTAGCTTGATAAGATTCAGACTGTAGGGAAGGAAGAATTTGAACATCAGCAGAAAGAGCTGGGAAAAGTCTGCAATCTCATCATTACCAAGTACCAGAGTGCAGGAGGCATGCCAGGAGGGATGCCTGGAGGCTTCCCAGGTAGTGGAGCCTCTCCTTCTGGTGGTGCCTCTTCTGGACCCACCATTTAGAGGTTGATTAAGCCAACCTTGAGCATAGATTTAGCATTGTTCCACACAAACTCTGGAAGGATACAAATTTGTAGCAAATTCACAGCAGTTTTAAAGTTGAGCTGCTATACAGTAAAAACACTGGGCATTCTTGATACTTGAATATGGAATATGTGCACAAGGAAAGGAAATACTGATGTACTTTACAAGCACTGTATTGTAAAGTGGAAAATGTGATGTCTTAAATAAAACTATTTAAAATTGGGAAAAAAAGAGTTCATTTTACCTCATTTTAGGAGACTTATCTTCTGTAATATTAAATAATAGGTGTAAGATGAGAAAGTGTTGGCTTGTTTTAGGGTAAAGGTTTATAATTCATATATATGAACAAATCTGTAATCTATTTCATAATAATTTACTATCAGCCCACATATTACTAGCTTACATTTATTATGATTTCCAAAATGATTTTATATTTGATGATTGTGATATCTTTCACATTTTTATTTTATGTAAAATATGTCTTAAAATCTTGTGGAATATAGTTAACCATAATCACACAAATATTTTCTTTTTTGAGAAAAATAAACTATAATCCTCTGTTTACTAAATGTCAATAAATTTCTGTTAACCAGAATTAATATTTTTTTATTTTTATATGGGCGTTAAAACATTTAACGCTGCAATAATAATAGTCGCTAATATCCATTATTAGTGTACTATCAAGAATCCTGCAACAAGAAGAATTTTTATTCATGAAAACCAGTCTTACAAAAGAAAGTTGACAGCATTTTTGGTTCATAGAAATTTTTGAAGTAGAAATGAAAAAATAAAGTTTAGTGTATGCTTGTTCTTGTAATCCTTAGGTAAAACATTTTAGCTAATTCACATGTTCAAGACGCTCCCCCACCCCTTCAATATTATACTGAAGACCAAAACAAAAAATTAGTATATAAGTGGAATCCATGCCTCATAGGTAAATGAATACTTGTGTTTTCTTGGATCAAGTAGGATATAATTTGCGTAGAACCGCTTATTTATTATTAAGCATTTTCTGAATTCCTTATGATAAGGGATTACGAAATAAAATTAATATTTGGATTAGTTTCTCACATATCTGAGAGAAATCAAATTAAAGACATTTCATAATAAGACAGGCTTTATGAATTTGAAAAACAGTAACAAGGAGGAGTATCTTTCAAAATAACTATTGAATCTTAAAAAAAAAAAATTAACGTGAAGTTGTCAGAGAAGTTTAGCTTTAGACTTATGGGACTTCTTATACTTTACCAATCTATGAATTCTTGTGCCTCCAGAATTCCAGTAACTTTAGTGGTAAAGGTTGGGTATTATCTTGAATTATTAATATTTTGTTTTCAGATTTGAAGAACAAAAATTAAAACTTATCTCAAGTGTTTATCTGGATATGAATAATCTAAATATCAAACAACCCCTGTTGATCCTCTTGCCATGAGGAATTTGGAAATTGGTTCTTAGGGGGTATGTTGTAAAATCACATCATACTTTTTTATTAAAAATGACATAGTCAAGCTAAACAATAACTATTTGTTCATTCGCTCTCATTTTAGAAAACTCTGACATGGATTTTCTCATATATAGTAGAAGACCATCTATGATGCTTTATTTTAGCTATTGTATTTTTTAAGTTCAAAACCTCTATGTGATTATATTTTCTCATAGTTCAATTATTCGGTAAAATTCTTCACTTTCTCTTTTTGTTCACTGTCTTTATTTTCTAAAATATATCAATCACAATTACCTTAAAGTTTTTTGTTAACTAACATCTGTGTCATAGTTGAATCTGTTTTGCCTGTTTTTCCTGTTTTTAACTATATGGTCCCGACTTTTGGCATAACTAGTTATATTTGATTGATTGCTGTATATTGTAGAGATTCCAGGTAATGTTATCTTTCTCTGGAAAGGGTTTACCCTTTGCATTAGTTGAAGAGAGTGGTCCCTTAATCCATCAGGGATTTTACTGAGTAGAGAGGCTGCTTGTAGCCCTGGTAAGGCTCAGTCTGTTACTGGTCCACCTTATCTCTCCAGGATTTCACCTGAGAGCCCAATTAGTTTTCTTCGACCTTACCTCTGTTTTACTTACCTTCTGAAAAATCTAATGTGCTTTTCAGAGGCTTTCCACTTAATTTTTATGATCCTATCCCACACAGAAACTGGTCACCGATTTAAAATTTCTGGAAGTCTCCACCAAAAGCTTTTTTGTTTCTCTGTGCAGTGGCCCTTCACTGATATAAATAACCAGATTGTCAGGCTTCTGTCTTTGCTTAGAATTTCTGTATAACAAATTGCCACAAACTTCACAACTTAAAATATCACCCACTTATTAGGTTATATTTCTGTAGATTCGATGTCTGGGCATGGAGTGACTGAGTTACCTCTTCAGTCTCACCAGTCTGACATCAGGGAGTTACCTGGGATTTGTGCTCCTCTGGAGGGTTGATTAAGGAAGGATCGGCGTTTACGCTCATTCAGGCTGTTGGAAGAATCTATTTCCTTGCAGTTGTAGGTCTGAGGTCTTTCACTTTTTTGCTATATGTTGGTCAGGGGTTACTTTCAGCTCTTAGAGACTGCCTGCTTTTTCCTGCCACATGGCTCCCTCCATTTTCAAACACAGAAAAGGAGAATGTCATTACCACTCACATCTGGATTCTCTCACCAGGATCAGCCCCGTCCTTTTTAAGAGCTCATATGATTAGGTCAGGTCCATCAAGGAGATCCTCTCTTTCTGACAGTCAACTGTGCCATATAACATAACCCAATCATAGGAGTGATAGCTATCATATTCAAGGTCGCTCCCACATTCAGGCTTGGCAAATTCTCAGGGCAAAAATTGCTGTACAAATAAACTTAGCTTTTCAAGATTTTCTGTCTGGAGTTTTAGCACCTCTGATTCTTATTGCCTAAACAACTCTCCAAGCTTTGCATTTTATCCAGTTTTTCTGGTTATTCTAGGTGAAGTTCTGATCTGTAGCAAGCTGCTTCATTCCACTTCAAAACGAACATTCCTATTAAGTTTTTTAAATCCTTGAGTTACAGATTTCTAATTAAAATGATAATAGCGAACAGTGATTTAATTCTATATGTACATAATCTTACAGTTCACTAAACAAAAAGCTATTTCACAAAGAAGTCTCTTCATTACTTGTCTTGGTAATTTTCTCTGTATAACTCATTATGTCAGAATGCTGGTTTTGTTAGATATAGTTGTGTTTGGGTTTAATTCATTTATTTTTAGATAGAGGTATAATATTTAAAAAATAAATATTTATAATCACAAAATTATATGTATAAAATGATGTTAGGATTTTGAGACTGGGATTTATTTATTTTTTTCAGTTTCAACAAATTAAATTGAAGGCTCTATTAATAATAAAAATATTTCTAATTGTATTTACAAGGAAGATAACTATTTTTAAAAAAAGTTGAGTATACACTGGGATAAATGAATTCTCTGAACAAACTCACTCCACGGCATGATTAATATACTTTTAGGAAACTTGCAAAATTCTGCAGTTATAGTACAGTAAGAAAACTTTATTTTTTTATCTTGAATTTCTCTAGATTTCGTGCAAGGGAGCTTTAGTAATTCGACTGCAACCTATAACACTTATTACCTAGAAAATTAAGATACTTTGGCCTTACTTTAAAGTTTTAAAGTAGTTAGTCCTAACCAAGTTGCAACATTAGTTCACCCCAAAATACATAGTTAATTTTAGAGGAAATTGAAAAAAAAACAGTAATTTAAAAATTTAATTCCTTTCCTAGCTCAGTTGAATTAGGTGCTTTATATATAAGTATCTGATTTTTTTGTACTGTATTTAACTATTCATAGAAATATATGCGAAATGCCTACATGCAATTAGGCAATTAAAAAAATCAATAAAGTAATTATTCAATCCTTTTAGCACTAGAACACGCTATAGAAGTAACAACCAGTATAAAAAAAATTTAAAGATGTTTTAAGACATTTAAATGACAATGTCATAAGCAGGTATATGTAAAATTCTCCTATATTCTGTAGCAAGGCTCATTTAAATTCATGGTATTAAAATAGTATTTATTAAGTACTATCTGCACATACTATAGTCTGTTAAGTATTTTGGGCAATGCATTCTTGAAACAAATGATATTTTCTTAGCTTTAGACCTCAAGAAAGATTTTATTTTGGATTTTGTTTTTCAGAGGTTTTATATCTTAGCTCGGTGGATGACCTTTGCAATGTTTAAATCTTCAAATTATCCCGTCTTTTTGCCCTATCCTCCACAAAATCTTCGCTGAAATAAGGAGAGTCCTTGCTTTTATTAAGACTGTAGTAAGAACTGTCAAGGCCTGTAATAAGAACAACAAAGGACTAACTCCACGTCAAGAATTGAGCCATTTACTAATCATTAACATAAACAGGAAGATACCTGATAGAGCACAGTTGTAGCAAGTCTTAGTGAAAAAAAAAAAAAAAAAAAAAGAACTGTCCTCATGTATACAGACTATATTTTATATTTATTCAAGGAAAATGCATAGATATTATATTTTGTAAATGTGAAAACATATTTGACAATGTGTTTTGAAAGAATAGGCAAGAGATCATTCAGATGACAAATTACAGTTACAAGAAATTTTTAGCTTTTATTTGCCTGTTAAATATGTACATAAGCTAAATGTCAAAGATAAGGGAAATATTGATGAGTGATAAAAATGTCTCATAGTCACAATAACATATTTGCACTGTAGCAATTATCTTTCGCCTACAATGGTGTGTTATTCTTAACTTCATGGGATTTTTCAGTATTGAAAGGATCAGAAAAGTAAACAGTTTGTTATATTCACTCTCTCTGGAGCTGTGTAGTGTAGTGGACTGAGAACCTGAGCTGCAGATCCATTGAATCTGGTTTCTTATCTGTGCTCATCTGTAAAAATAGGAAAGTAAGATCTACCTTGAAGGGTTGTGAAGATTCAAAGAAATTTAAGTAAATCACCTGGCCAAAGGTATGTTCATGCATTCTCAAAACATAATCCAAAACAATTATTATTTAATTGAGAGCCTTGGTAAATATAAATTTTGGGAAAACAACTTCATTTCAAATTTTAAATTATCACCATTCATTCGTTGGACAATTGGGTTCATATTCTTATAAGTATTCAGAAAAATGTATTTATTTTCAGAACTTGTTTTAAGTATCTCACTGCAATAATTCCAGGCACCAGAATGAGCTTCTGAGTATCTGAGGATATATATATATATACATAATTGGTCCCACTGTACTTTATGCAACTATAATTTTAATTGCTGTGTTTACATTAAGTTATTAATGCATCATTTTGAGACGGAATGCTGATATTTCTGAACTCTCAATACCTCTAAGGATAGAAGCTACAAATTTTTGGTGGCTAACTCTCCCTTGGTCTGGAAGCCAACACTTTTAAGGTTTTTATAGTTAGGCAGATGTAAGATAAATACCAAAAATATAATTCCATTTTTCTATAGGACACCCAAATTTGGAAAAATCCAAAAACAGATGTTTCAGGCTGGGGTTCAAAACAATCTGTTTCATAACGTATTTGTTTTAGGTAAGGATAGCTCCACAGATTCTTATTATGTTATCTTAGGACACAGACCAGATGTGGAGTGCAGGGACTTAGAGAGAATCTAAGAGACTCTAGTCTAAGTAAGAAGTGAAACCTACGACGATGATGAAAAATCAAGTGAAGGGGCGGGACAATCACGAGGAACACTAGAAGGCTGGAGGATCAATGTTGATGCTGCTGATATTTATGTTATTTCTAAATTTTTACAATGTTCCATTCAAAAGTCTCAGATGAGTGGTAAAGAATAAAGGGAGAGGTTGGTGTGTGTACGAAGTTCGGACAATTGGGTTCGTGGACTTTCAGCTTGAAAGTGCGTGGTGGAAAGTGCACGAACTTAATTGTCTGACCTTGTTGTGCAATGGAAGTGAGTCAAAGAGACCAACAACTTTTTGGAGTAAAAGGTATGCACTGGTCAGAGGATATGAACAGTAAATGTCAGTTGTACTGGTAAAAAGATTTCTTGGAGTCATCAAGATAAAGGCTCCAGATGAATAATGGTTGAATTTATGACCTGGAAGACTGAGAAGTTGATGGCGTGATTACATAAACTATATATATATATATATATATATATATATATATATATATATATATATATATATATATATTTGTTTATATTTTTATTTGATCACTCGTTTAAATCTGACCATACTGAAAGGACAGGACAGAGAAAGGAGACTAGAGGCTTCTATTAAAGTCAAATGTGAGTATGTTTGTACTTCTAAGGTTGTTATTTATATATTTCTATTATCTACACAAATTCAGTGAACATTTACTGATAATTTAATATGTGATAGGTATAGTATAGCTAGAATAAGGATAAAAGAAAATGGACACTATAATTGCCATCTATTTAATAGTCAGGTAGAAACAATTGAAAATATGTAATCAATTATTCTGGCTCTTAACACTATTATAAGAGGTTTATATACAAAATGATGTTAGGAACACAGAAAAGGGAGTGATTACTTCTAATTTGGGAATTGGGAAAAATTCCAAGATTGTAGAGGAGGTAACTGATCTTAAGCAAATTTGCCTCTTGTGTTTCTTTTTTCAATCATATATGCATCCCCTCTTTAATTTTAACATTTCAGATACTTCTGTTGTAAATTGAATCTCTGACAGGAAGATCTGAGAGTAAGACTCTCCTAATGTGAGCAGGATACCCTGTAAGTTGCCTTAGAAAATACAGTGCCTATTTCCCTCTTTGTTCTTTCCCTTTTTCCTTCCTTCCTTCCTTCCTTCCTTCCTTCCTTCCTTCCTTCCTTCCTTCCTTCCTTCCTTCCTTCCTTCCTTCCTTCTTTCCTTCTTTCCTTCTGTCCTTCCTTCCTATTAAAGGAATATATTTAGCAATTATTCAAGAGTTATAATTTATTTAACTTTATTGTATTAATTTGACACATACATCGGTCACTTTCTATGTTTCTGGCACTGTTGCATGTGTGTATGTGTGAGGATGACTAAACTTTTACACAGCATGACTGCAGTAGGCTCCGCTGAAAAAAGAAATTTAAGTAAATTATTGAATGAAGGGAGAGAGTAAGTATAGGGATATCTGGGGAAAGGTTATTTAATGAAGAGGAAACAGAAAGTACAAAGGCCCTGAGATAAGAATATGCCTGATGTATTTGAGATATAACAGGGGAATTGGAATGTCTGCCTGGAGTGATTCAAGAGAGAGATCAGAGAGATCTTTAGGACCCTAAAAACTATTGTGAAGATTTCTTTTTGGCTGAGCAATGAGAACACAGGCACCATTTACTGAGGTGAGGAATCTTTAGAAATAAGTAAATGGTTATGCAGAGTGTGAGGGAGGGAGGTCTATCAGTGTTGTTTTGAATATCGTTAAGTTTGAGACCAAATGAAGATAACAAATGGACAGTTCTATGTACAAGTTTGGAGCTCAAAGGGGAAAAAGCACCCTATATTTGTGATAATATATAATCTTTAATATCTTGTTACCTACCTTAGTCTTATGAGAACATTTTTCATTGCAAGTGATAGGCGCAGATGTTCAGATAAAGATGTGCCTAGAAATATTTTAAATGCAGGAGCATTATCTTGGAGTGGTACTGCTCTAGAAGTTTTTATCAGGATGTAACCGGGTCCATAAAGAGGAGTGCTGGCCAAAAAGAATGGGATGACAGGGTCAGCTTTTCCTAGAGTTAGCCCTGCTTTAATCCTGAAACCAGACTTCCCTTCTTCTCAGGCAGCGTTACCCGTTTTCCTTCTATAGCCTTTTCTACATAAATCCTTTTATTTTAATTAAAAAAAAATTAGGAGACCACATTTCACGTTGATTTGTAGTTATCTGTTTCCAGGTCCAACTCCACCATTAAATTGGAAGCATCTAAAGAGTGGGGCCTTGCTGATGAATTTTTATACTTTCTGTTATAGTGCCTGATACATGATAGATTCTCAATATCTATTAATCAATGAATAATTGCTTCAGAGACTAGCATTTTAAACTGCTTGCTGGTTATTTCCAATTGGATGTCTTACAGTCACCCCAAATATAATATGTTCAAAACAGAATTGATTTCCTCATCCTGAAAATCTGCCTTTTATTCTGAATTTTCAGTATCATTTAGGCATATAACTTTGCAGGAAGATGTATTAAAAGGGAACTTTCCAATCTTGACTCTCTTACCCAAATCTTACGCTGCTATGTTGTATGCTCTATTCATTCTATCTCTGAAGTGTCTTTGGAATTAGTTCCTGTAGTTTACTTATACCTCTATTCTCTAGCTCATACACTATGAATTTTTCTACTCATGCTCATTGTTTTCTACTTTCCCTCCATATCACAACTGGTTACAATTTTTGAAGTCCAAGCTTAAACCCACACGTGGCATGAAGTTGTCCTCAAGTTCACTATCAGCATAATTTTTCTTCCTTCCTAGTAGAATACTGTAACTGTATAGCACATTTGGCATTGTAGTGGACAAAATGACATATTTATGTCACATTAGCTTGTGGTAGTCTCATCTTTGTACCCCAACACCTCGTACATTGTCTTTCATAAAGAAGGCATTCGATAAATGATTGTTGAATTGAATGCAAGCCTGTGGATCGGTTTTACTGATTCTTTGGTATAATAATTTTCTTCAGTGAAGAAATAATTGCCACTAGTCAAAAGTTACTCTGAAATGTTTGCTCTTCATTTGTACTAATCCTTACTACTTAGTCGCAGGATACCTCTGAAAGATAGTTTTTAAATCCGTATTTTCCAGGTTGGAAAAAACACAACAAAACAAAAACAGCATGTTCAATCTTTGAGCATAAACAATTCCCTCACTTGTGGGAAGTCTACTTGGAGACAATTTGTCAGGCTGCTGCACCACCGTATTAAAATGCCACCCTAAATGTGGTAGTCCTTTGCATTTTAAAGATTTTGTGACATACTCTTTGTCTGATTAGGGGAACGCAATGTTTTAAACTTCTATTTAAGTGGCGCTAACAGATATTTTGATAATGCATTAGAAATGGAATTGCGCACATAAATATTTCACTGTGCATTGATTGTATCCACCATCCCTTCAGAGCCTAAGAGGCAACTGTGCTGTCAGGATATTCTTGAGAGTAGAGAAAAGTTAATCTTTTATCTTCTTAGAAAAGTGAATAGTCATTGTATCACCTCAAAAACAAGGATTTATGGCTACATGTCTAGAAATTAGAGGAAAAAATTATAGAAACATAATTTGATTTGTCAACACTAATATAGAAAACAGTGGGATGTTTGAGATGGTATGCTAAAAGGAGGCCAACCAAAAATCTTTAGGGTGTAGTAAATTCTATGGAAAGTCACCCAGGCTGTGAATCTGATTCACTCCTGTGAATGAACTACTGTCCCAAATAAAGGATCTAATGCACCATCACCTATCGAATATATGCTCTACATGATAAGCTTTCTGAATCTTATAACTCCAAATCCCATCTCATTCATGGTCATATTGAAAAAGGTATGCAGACACCTAAATGTAATGATATTTCTGATACTTAAATTCTGGAACACTACTCATCTTCTCTTTTCTCTCTAATTCTCTTCTATATTGTTTTGAAGTCTATCTTTCTCTCAAACTAATGCTTCAAAATATATCTGAGTGTAAATAAATGATAATATCTCCCAGTCAATGCAGATTTTTTTCTTTATTTTCCAATCTCTAATTACTTTTATTTTGCAGGTAATCTTAGTGTTTCATTAAAGGTCTTTCCCTACTCCATCGACTTCTTTCTTCTTTCTCTCTGCCTATTGTATGATTCTGCATCATGGTATTTTGGCAAAGACATACTTTGTAAAAGAGTATATGGCAGGGAGAAACTAAACAGGGAAAGAGTACATTCTCTTTACTTAATGAGATAAAAAGACTGGAAAATTTATGAGTTAAAATTTTCATCCTTTTAACACATTTATCCTGGTCGATCTTCACAGATGCCTCCCAAAGAAAATCCAATTTTAAATGGGACTTTCTGATGGTCCTTTTATTGACAAACTATCATGTCCTGACGTCTTCTTTTCATTCTTTACTGGGGACAGGGGAGGTGTAGGACTTGGCCAGTGCTGTGTAATTTTAGGCTGCCTGAAGGGGGCTTCCCATTTACTTTCCTCATTTCCAGGTGTCACTGAACAATAGTTTGACAAATCAATTTTATCTACTTTATAACAATACTATTTACCATTGAAAGTTGTTCTTTGCCACAACCAGAGCAAGTACATAACCGATCCTACCCCTGTTGAGTTCTGAACGAATAGCCAAGTGAGGTGAACATGGTGATGCTTTTTAGGTCTAGTCATAACCCATAATTTGTGGGGTCCACTGATAAAGACTGTGGAACCTGCTTATTTCAGCCCTCCGGGAACTTTCATCCTTTAAAGGCAAAGATGAACTTATATTTCTTCTGGTTTATCAGATTCATCCTTGGATTTCTTTAGTTGATTTGATTTATGATAGCTTCTAATTTGTTCTCACTTTCCTCTTCTGTTCTGATGTGTTTCACCAACAGCGAGACTCTGGGAGATTTTGAAAGAGCCGTGGATTACAATAGAGCTTACAAATTCTTTACTCCAAATCACTTCCATTTTAACTGACCTCTGAGCCTCTGTGTCCCTTAGGGAACTGTACGCTAGAGTTATAAAGCCTATTCATGAGACAGAAAACATGCCCCCTGGTTTTAATGGACAGTTATAAAATTGACAGAGGCTGAGGTGTCCTCTATTCTCTTATATTCTTGTTCTAGTGCAGTGGTTCATATAGGAAAAATTTAGGCTTTACAGACCATACGTGGTATCTGTCCCCACTTCTCATCTCTGGTCTGTTAGTGTAAATGAATGAGTTTGACTATGTTACTATAAAACTTTACTACAGACACTGAAATTTGAGTTTTATATAATCTTGATGTGTCACCAAATATAATTCTTCATTTGATATGTTTTCCAACCACTTAAAAAAAATGCAAAACCATTCTTATGAATAGTAGGAGAACATGTAGTGGGCCAGATTTGGCTCCCGGGCCATATTTTCCTACCCTTGTTGTAGTGATGTGAATTAATGCCTTTACAGAAATCTGTTTCTTTGCAGCTTTAAGTCACAATGCAAGGCTTGAAAGCTAATTAAAAACAGTGGCTTTTCTCTGCCTGTAATCTTTTACATTTCTATTCAAAGTCTGTGGTATATTCCAGTTATAGCTCAGCATCTTAATCACTTTGTAAAATATTATTTCTCACCTAATTTCTAAGGTCTTTTGGCAAAGAACTTGCACAGAAAATTCAAAATTTATATTAATTCTAAGTCCCCTAGCACCCCCTTCCCTCCTCCCCAAGATTTGGTCTTGACTACAAAGAGATGGAAAGAAGCCACTCATTTATCCATGCAAGGTAAACTTGGAACTCTTCTTCTAATAAGGATTCCAATTTCTTAAGCAATTGAATGTGTGGATGTGCATGTCAACGGGTGGGCAAAAACTATATTCTATTTCAACACTTCTTAAAGGAATATTTTTAGTTTTCTCAATGTAGTGAATAATATAAGGCTACATTTGTTTAGATCTATGGCTGGTATATCCACTTTTAAATAGATATTTTTCTCGATTTTGTATCCCTGACTTCACTGTATTGTCACCCTCGTAATACTTCTTTGACTTTGTAATTCAGAGAAAGTTAATTGTATCTTCATTCTAAATCCTTAGTACTTCTGATTTTTGAATCAGGATTATTTCAAAATCTTAGATGTGCCCTATAAATATATCTCTTTTGATTCCTGGACCCATGTGTCCAGAGAATTCCAGTGCTGGGTTGATGAAACTCCCTCTAATAAAAACTCGGTATGTAGATATAATATGTTCTCACTATAGGTTGCAGTTACATTCATCACCCAAACATCAAAAAATATTCTTCTGTCTTCATGCTACTCTACCCTACCTGGCTTATTCCTCATCCCATTCTCCCCTTTTTCTTCCAGGGTCATTATGTGTATCTACTTTATCTTTTGTGGCATGTTTTTCTTTTCTCATTTCTCACGTATTTTCGTTCTCTGAACAGCATGAGAGATGGATTATACAACATGATTTGTGATGGATGGGACCTGGATGTATGCAAGATGCTAGGACCATTTACATATTATTAACTTCAGAATTCACTACATTATCAGGAATTAAAGGAAGGAGGAACCAACTGTTTCTTTCAAATAATAATAATATCAGATCATAAATAGCTGTGCCTGTTCTTCAATTATATATATATTTTTTCAAATGACTATATTTGATTTTAGGAAACACTTTGAGAAACTATTTCTTATCCCTTGTTCAGGTAAGTAACTTGTTTACTTGCTACAAAACTACAAATGTTAGGATGATTGTTTTATTTTTTACTATATTATTTTTTTTCCAGTAATAGTAAAAACACCATGTGAATAAGCTCCGAGAAACAATTTTAATGTCTGTATTTTCTTTTAAAAATGGAAGAATTGTTAATTCATGAGAACTAGAATGACTCTAAAATGAAATGAATATGAAATGAAATAGAAACTTGTAACATTTATGGACCCCCTAAAAAATTGTCTAAATTGCTAACCCAGACCCTACAACACTTAGTTTGCACAGTTTCTCCTCACACCTGATATAAATGTCTGCAGCAACTATTTGGTTTCAAATATTAAAGGTTTGTAAATATCAAGCAACTTGCGTATGAAAAGTGCACCAATATTACAAACACTTTATTTTTTAAAATTTGTAATTTAGTGTTTTAGCCCTT
This sequence comes from Rhinolophus sinicus, assembly GCF_057876585.1. Lineage (NCBI taxonomy): Eukaryota > Metazoa > Chordata > Mammalia > Chiroptera > Rhinolophidae > Rhinolophus > Rhinolophus sinicus. The sequence goes on along the minus strand of NC_142501.1, from coordinate 149,385,737 downwards.
AAACTAGCATTTCATAATATAAAATTTTAGTAAGACTGCAAAAATGTATTTGTATTGGCGAGTGTAGGTTCTAGCTATTTTTTTCATTCTCTCTGCAAGTGTCTCATGAAGAAATGGCATTCAGTATTCATACATTCTCTTCCTGACTATCTTACCCTGAAGCTACTTCACTATCTTGAGCCACAAGCCCTTTCTCCCAAGGCAATCCATCCATTCTCAACCAGTAACACTTTTTGTTGGTCTGCAGATTGAATTGTCAAATAGTTTTTTCTTCTTACATCTCAGTAATTTTAACATATGATTATATTCCACTTTTGCTCTGCCTTTTCTAGGCAAACATATTTTTAGTTTATTTTTTTTTAATTTATTAAATTTATTGGGGTAAAATTATGTAGGTTTCAAGTGTACAATTCTATAGTACATCATCTATATATCGCATTGTGTGTTTACTACCCAAAGTGAAATCTCCTTCTGTCACCATTGATTTGACATTGTAGCTTTTTCTACATCACCATCCTACTTACCTCTGGTAACCACTAAACTGTTGTCTGTGTCTATGAGTTTTTGTTTGTTTGTTTGTCTTGTTCATTTGTTGCTTTTAGTTTTATATCTCACATATGAGTGAAATCATATAATTCTTGAGTTTTTCCATCTGACGTTTCACTTAGCACACGTTTCACTATTCTCAAGATCCATCCATGTTGTTGCAAATGACAGTATTTTATCTTTCCTTATGGCCAAGTAATATTCCATTGAATATATGTACCGCATCTTTATCCAGTCATCTATCAAAGGACGCTTCGGTTGTTTCCATGTCTTGGCCACTGTGATTTATGCTGCAATCAGCATGGGAAGTGCATATATCTTTATGAATAAATGTTTTCAAATTTTTCAGATAGATACCCAGAAGAGAAATTGCCGGGTTATATGTGGTAGCTCTATTCATAATTTTTTGAAGAACCTTCATATTATTTTCCTAGTGGCTGTACCAATTTGCATTCCCACCAGTAGTATATGAGGGTTCATTTTTCTCCACAGCCTCTCCAACACTTGTTATTACTTATCTTGTTGATAGCCATTCTAACAGATATGAGGTGGTATCTCTTGCAGTTTTGATTTGCATTTCCCTAATAACTAGTGAAGTTGAGCATCTTTTCATATTTCTGTTGGTGATTTGTGTGTCTTCTTGGGAGAAGTGTCTGTTCAGGTCCTCTGCCCATTTTTTAATTGGATTATTCATTTTTTGTTATTGAGTAATATGAGTTCTTTATATAGTTTGGATATTAATCCCTTATTGGAGACATTGTAGACAAACATTTTCATAAACAAGCAAAATTGGCACGGTAAAGTCAGTGATAGCTGCCCAAGTGGCTATAAAACAAACACTTTCTATTGATCAGTGCTTTCCATGAGTTCTTTCATTTTCTCTGCTATGACTTTTTCAGGTGGATACTATCTAACCTCTGTTTCAAAATGAAGGAAAATGATGCTTAAAGGGATGATGTTTCTGTTCAAATGTAACATGAAAAGTGAATGAGATTGGAAAACTTCAGGGTAATTATAATCCTGCTCCATATCACAGGGTGAACTTACGTATTATTAATATCTTGATTCATTAATTTGTGCTAGTTCCTTACTTCTAAATTTACCAGTTTCTGATTTGCTAAGTAAAGATAACAACATATTTCCTTTTCCCTTCACATGGGATCAGACTGACTCTAAAATGATAATATGTAAATATCTATCAAACGTAAAATATTTGCACATATGATCATTTAAGCATCTCTGCCTCATTCTTTACTCTTCCTCCACTTTTCCCTTTATCCACAGACTACACTATTTCTCTTTATGTCTTAGAGAGAGACAGATAGAGATACATAGAGAGACAGATAGAGATATAAATAGATGATAGAGAGATAGATAAAAATGATGTCTTACTCATATCAATGAAAGAAAAGTCTTAGCGTTTTGAATCTGAAATCACAGCAAATGTATGTGAAACATCTAGTGCCCTTACAAATATCAAGAAATCTCACTTAGAATTTTTATGAAACTTTCCTATTCCTTTTAAACTAAAATTTATTTTATACCAAAAACCACACATAGGTATTTTCATTTGAAAATTTGAAAATAAACTGAATTCGTTTACTGAATAATTGCCTGTCTTCCCTTAGACCTGAAACTAGAGATATAATTATAAAAAAGTCTATGTTCTCAACACATTTACCATCTAATGGAGGAAATACACACACGTACACACATAATTACAAATTAATAAAATAAATGCTAAAATCGAGTGCTGTATTTACCAAACAAATAGATTAATTTAGTCTGAAGTGTTTATTATGGCACTTGATGGGGATAGGGAGAAAAAGAAGGCGAGGGGTTAGGTGCTGCGAGGAAGAATGGAGAATATTTCAAAAAAGAGGTGATTTGTGCCTTGCTTAAAGCAACATGGCAAAAAAAAAAATTAAAAAAAAAATAAATGGATGAATCAACCAGTGATTGAATGTTCTCTGCTAATTAAATTAAATAATCAGGAATTGTATTGCTAAAGGTTGTCATGATTGGAACTTTAAGTCATTGAAAAGTGAGACAGTTTACAAAATCCAGGGATTCACAAGTATTAAGGGAGATATCAGATGAATCAGATGATGACTTTCTTGTCTTTAAAAGGATATTTGAAGAAAGACTTTAAAGTTCATGTTCTTGAAAACTTCACTGTTGAGTTGAAACGTGGCCACTTCCCCTGACCTAAGCTGTCTTTTGGTTTCTCTGGGTCTGGGTTTGTTCCAGGGTGTGGATACCGGATTGAACAGATGGTGACTTCAACCCCCAGTGGATTACACTTCTTTTGAGAATTGACAAATGATCAGTATGATTTTGAAGTTCTTAAATGTAAGAATTACCCTGGATAGAGAAATGAGTCCATGCTTAATCATTCATTCATGCATTCTTTTTTCCATCTATGTATTCATTATTCTTTCATCTGAAATGGAGCAAGCGTTTTTAGAGAGGAGCAATAATGTTCAAGTTTTAGTTATATTTCATGTGAATACACACCTTCATCATAGCGGGGATTTTGACATTACAAGCAGGCAGCTTTTTATAGTCCGTCCATACAGAAGACATTGGTAGGTATAATGATCTTTATTTCTGTTTCCCTGTTGTTTATGTCTTTTTAACAGAATCCATTATTATGTGAGGCTTATATGTGGCGTTCTCTCAAATACCACAGGGGAGAGCATGTGATCCAGTTCTTGCCAATCACAGCATATCATTTTTCACAGCCACATTGATTGGGTTGGGAAAAGACAATTATGACTTTGGGCCAGGACAATCAAAGTCCCTCTGGGATACATTTTCTTGAGCTATTGGTAAGGAGGCTCTTTTGCTTTTGGCGCCTAACAGGTAATACGTAAACTTAAAGCTGTTATAGGATGTCATTTCTGTTACATGTAGAGAGTCTACCTGAGATTAAAGCCACCAGACGGGGAAGCAGAGACAAGAGATAAAGACGATTTATAGATAGATAGATAGATAGATAGATAGATAGATAGATAGATAGACAGATAGATAGATACATAGAAACAATAGACAGATGGGTAGATAGATAAACTCTTGGATCTAGGCAGGTATATTCAGGATTTTAATTTTTGCAATATTACTGACAACTGAGACATCTAAAATCTGCTTTAATCACGAAAACAAGAGAACTAACTCACCTATTTTTCTTTTCCTGGTAATCATAAGGAAGTGGTACTCTACTATGTAGACTCTTTGAAAATTAAAAAATATATATACATGTGTATTTTCAGTTTTAGTCTCTATGGCTGCATTTTGAATCAAGATAATTTAAAAATTTATTTTAAAACTATAATAGATTTGAATCAGAATATGAGTTACATTTGGCATCTAATTCTTTAAGGGTTTCCCCATGTTTTTGAATTTTATTAAATTCTAATCAGCCATTATGATTAGTATTGGGATTAGCAGTTAATAAATGAGAGTCAAACATGGAAAAGAGCACTGGTGCTTTAAAAATAAATATGGTTATGCAATATTGAACTAAACAACATTTAAAAAATTTCTTGAGAATTATGAAATGTAGGAAAAATCCAAGACTCAAGGACCAGATTTATATTTTGCTTTAGGTCTGTATGAACCAGGCACATTTTATTTTCATGGTGGAATAGTGGACATAAGAGACAGGAGAAGGAAAATGGAGTTCAACAAAGACCTAGGAAACAAGAAAAGAAGCAGAGGCTTAAAATCACTGCTATGAAGATTAAAGTGGCCCCACGGCTGTCTGGGATCAGAGCCACACTGAAGGCAGTGGATAGAGTAGTTGGGACCTTGGATCATGCAAAACTGAAAGCCAAGATGAAGAATGTAGTTTAAGCCAGCAGCACTATATAAATACATTGCTGGAGGAAAAAGATGAAATCCACTACAAATGGATAATTCTGTTACACTATTTTTCTAGGTTGCTATTATACCAGGGTCTGGGAGCTTAAAATATGTTTAAAATCTTTCTGTAACTGGCAGAAATTTAGAGAGCCAAAAAATGTACCTATGTATGGGGAGCCAAACACATGAATTGGGGCAGATGTACAGGAACCTTACTCAGGAAAAAGTGAGGGTAGCCCCTCTTATTATATTGATAAACAAAGGCAAAGATGTAAATAGAATAATCTTGCTGTCGGGTTTTGTATTACCAAGGCAGAAAATTCACTAGCATAGTTTAACACTGGGATTAATAATTCTTTTCTGTAAAAATCCATATTGTAAATATTTTAGCATTCGTAGGTCATACAATGTGTGTCCCAGCTACTCAAATCCGCTTTGTTGTGTGAAAGCAGTAATAGTTAATACATAAATAAATGGTGTAGCTGTGTTCCAATAAAACTTTATTGACAAAAATGTCATTGAAGTCTGTGGATCTGGGTAGAGTAGATAAAAATTCACATGAATGGTGTCCCTGAGGGGGAAAAAAAATACTAAATGCCTTGACTGGGAGTGTTTAATGATTACTGTGGCCAATTTCAAACTACCAATGGTTTAAAAACCAGCTTGCCAAATTCCTGAAAATTAACAATGATCACTTGGGAGCCCATACAAGACAATGGCAGGAAAACACAAAAATTGTCCTGCTTACATAGAAGTAAAGGAGCTGGTATCCTCACCCTTAATTTTTAAGATCCTGCAATCTTACATTATTACTTCCCCTCTTTCCATGTTTCCATCTCCCTGCCCCTCTCATCTGCTTTCCGCATTCCCAACAAATTATCTTCAAGCAAGCCTTTGTCTTGGGCAAAACTCAACCTTGAATTATAAAACATTTATATTTGTATATTATTTTATTTAAGGGCTTATTTACTTAAATTTCCCTAATATGAGTTATAAAATTTTGAGCAAGTATGTATATTATAAATTGTCAGTGGGTTATTTAAGAAAAGTAGAGATCTCTAGTTAGAGATCAGTTGATGAATTTATATTGTAAGACCTATAATAGAAATTACTTCAAATATATGGTGATGGAAAGAAAACTGACTCTGGGTGGTGAACACACAATATGATATATAGGTGATATATAACAGAATTGTACACCTGAAATCTATGTAACTTTACTAACCATTGTCACCCTGACATACTTTAATAAAAAAAAAAAAAAAAGAAATTACTATGTCTAATGAGTTACTCACAATCAAAGGAAACAGTACAAAAGAGAGTATGTTCAGAAGGAGACCACAGAATAGGCTGAAAGAGAACAGAATTATGAAACAAAGAAATGAGAAACAAGCTTGGGCTCATTTAGGTATTGATAAAACTCTAGGTCCAACTATTTGTTGTTAGACCATTTTCACAATAACCTGTTCCAAAAAAGTCCGAGTGGATATGCACTTGGTGCTAAATGAGTTTAGAACTAAAACAAAGCTGTGAAAGCCTTCTTTTATCCTCCGTCAAATTAGAAACACCAAGTAGGTCTTTGTTCTTGTAATAGTCTATTTGCTTAAATACATAGACAAGTGGCAGGGGAATCATTTAAATGTTTGCAGGCAGTCAACCGCATTAAAGAATCACAAGAAAACAGGCTGAACTCTGCAGTCAAACTGCCAGCTTTATTCTAATTAATAACCCAAAATTATGTAGCTATTCATGGATTGTTTACATTTGGGAGATATGAATGTTGAGGTTGGATGCTGAAATTAGAGATAAAAATAGAACAAATCCATCACCGTATGTGAAATTTTTGGTAATCCATGTAGAGGTAAAAGATTGAGCATCTTTTGAGTTTTAAAAGTTTCTGTGATATACATAGTATGTGACAACCAAAATGCTTTTATTTCTTAGTTATCTCACAGTCCTATCTTCATACTGGTTTATCCCTCACTAGTCTGTCATGGAATCACCCTGTTTCCATCTAACCTGAAATTTCCCTCCTTAAATATTGCTTATAGATGCAAGATATGAGGATGGGGTACATGGTCTGCAAAATATCACTATTTAATCTTTTTTAAGTGTTTGAAATCCTGAGTATTTAGGGTTCAATTCCTGTCCTCTAGAAACTTACGGTTTCTATCACCACTTTTTCTGTTTCATTTTCATGAGAAGATCTTGCTTCAAACTTTACTGAAGTAAGTAAAGCTGATCATAAAACAGATTGGAATTTTAAGTTACGAATAAAAATAATTTCTGCCTTAGTCAATATGGGCTGGTATAACAAAAATACCATAATTGGATGGCTTATAAGCAACAAACATTTCTCTCTCATGGTTCTGGAATCTGGGGAGTCCAAGATCATGGTATTGGTAGGTTGGGTGTCTGATGAAAGTCCGCTTCCTCATTCACAGCCCTCTTCTCACTGTAATCTCACAGGATGGAATAAGGGCACTAATTCTGTTTTTGAGGGCTCTTCCTTCATGACCTAATTACCTCCCAAAGGCCCCACCTCCTAATACCATTACTTGCAGGTTAGTATTTCAATATATAAATTTTGAGGGGGACACAAATACTCAACCAATAGCAATTCCTAAAGGCTGATAATGTTTCAAGTCCCTTTCCTCCTCTCCACATTTGGATACCTGTCTTATCAGAGTGCCTGACCATGGTGAGAAATTAATAAATTATTTTTTATTTATTAGAAATTATAGAAATAAATATATGTTGTATAAATATATTATATAAATATGATGTATGTTATAAGTTAATAAATATATTTTAATCAATTTTAAATAAGTATTTGTGTGGTTAAAATAAATAAGCAATTATCATGAGATAATTGTTTTAATATATGCCTTTTCCAGATGAGAGATTTAAAGTAACATGCTCAAGATCATAGGGCTATATAATGGGAATTTTAAGATTTCACCTAATTGTTATATCTCTCCTTCCTGTGCTTTTTCTACCTTTCTATATCAAAGAATAAGTGCTCAGAGTAATTTGACAGAGAATTAATGATGAAGTAAGTGTGAGCATGGAAAAAAGGAAAAAGGACTGAAAGAATGACGTTTCTAAAAAAATGTACCATATAACAGCCAAAGAAGAAAGCTTTACTGTCTGTTATAGAATATTCTGGAGGCATGACTTAGCCCACAAGTCATACCCTCATCTCTCTTCCACAGAGAAGGATCCTGGGCAGCTGTCTTTGTTCTGTGTGATCCTAGGTCTTTGTCCACAGTCAACTGGGCCAGTAGGACTCTCTCTCCTTGGAATTTCAAATTAGAATTCAGGAAGGGCTAGTAAATCTGTACAAACCACTGAAAAAAAAAGGATATGTATAAATTATGAACCATGGAGATCCTTCGTCAACTATGTGGCCTGACGAGAAGGGAGAGGTCTACAGGAAGGAATAAAGTAGATGAGCAGAGAGGAGAGAGGAGGGATGGAGTGACATAGCACTGCCTACACTCTTGGAGGCTTTCTGGGTTCTAATTTTAGGACCTTCCTGAAGCCAAGCTAAGGTCCTTTCCTGGGTTATGTGAGATTCCACTTTGTTCTTACCTTAGTTAGCTTTAATTAGTTCTTGTTGATTGCAGAGTTGCAACTTAAGTTGTTTTGTCAACCATCTCCTTCATCCCTTTGCCCAAACACTCTTTTCCATTGAAACCCAATGCAATCATCCCCTTTAAAATTTCACTTTATTGGCTGAGTCCCTCAAAATTTGTACGTTGAAGTTCTGACCCCTAGTATCTCAGAATGTGATTATATTTGGTAATAGGATCCTTAAAGTAGTAATTAAGTTAAAATGAGATCATTAGGGTGAGACCTAATCCAAAATGACTAGGGTCATAAGAAGAGGATATTTGGACATAGATGCATGCACAGAGAGAAGGTGATCTGAAGACACAAGGAATAGATGGTCATTTACAAGCCAAGGAAGAGAGGACTAGAACAGATCCTTCCCTCATAGTCATTAGAAGAAACCAACCCTACCAGTACCTTCATCTAGGATTTCCAGCCTGCAGAATTGTGAGAAAATAAATTTCTATTGTTTAAGACTCCCAGTCTGTGATATTTTTTTATGGCAGCCCTAGAAAACTATTAATACACTACCCCCCAAGGACTGATTTCCCTGACCTTGTAGTATTGCATTATTGAATATATTTATTTATTTTCTCTCTCCCATCACTAGAATGTAAATTTCACGAAGGCAGAGAGTTTTGCCAAGTTTGTTCATTCATGTTTTTCTCGATGCTTTGAACAATGTTAAACACATGCATAAATACATGTATACATAAATAAGAATTTTTATTAATGCATAATATTTTAGGGTCGATATCAAGTACCACATGAAGAATGGAGATCACAGTGTAGCTCTGGATATATCAACTCAATTTATAAGGACCTTAATTATCTTGTATATAAAAATGAAATGTCTGGATTCTTTTTAAATATAGAGAATCCCATCATTCTGTGAAAGGAAAAATATTCAGGCTTTACCTTTTTAACTGCTGGAAACTTTCAGCCTTTCTACTTTGAAGTCTTTTGATGAAGTTCTTTGGATCCAGAGATTTTGTTTCTTCTATTTTTCTGTGAAAGCCCTAGGGAATATTTTGGTCTCTCTTAGTATTTAGAAATTTATCAGTGAGTCTACTACACAGTGACTTAGGAAGTAAATAAATGTGCTCATATTTAAGTTCTCAACTTTATTTGCAAAATTAATAGTGGGTTGAAAATTCTTATTGGTTTTGTTACAATTTAGTTTTTAATGAAGAAAACTTTTAAAGGCTATATGTGAAAATAAATGATTATTACAGAAAACTAGTTTTCATAAAACTGTATTAACTTCCTAGTCAGCCTAATTGAAATTCCTTTCTTCCTTTTATTCTACAAACTGACTAGTTAACAGATCTCCTTTAAGTTTATTGAACCTCTGTTTTGGAAGGAGTTACAACTTGCATTGCAAGGTTAGTTCAAATTTTATTATTTATTTTATCCTTGACCTCAGTGGTTAAAACTATTAACTAAAGTAATGCTAATTGTGGTGGTGTTTTTGATTTAGACACTTGTCCACTCGGAATTGGACTGAGACCAATTCATTTCATTCTGGCCACTGAAAAGACATCAAGCTGTAATGATTTTTAGTCACTGTTCAAGAGTTTACATTAGTACAAAGGCCACATAGGGTAAAACGCAATCATAAATACTACCCTAAATACTTAGGTGGACATTTATGTACTAAGCTGTGTGAAGTAATAGGGAAAATTATAAATATATTTTAATATTTTACAACTCAATATGAAGCATCATTATGTATTTTGTTCTGATGTATTATCTTTTTTATCATGAAAATGACAGTGCATATCAATTCTTTTATTTAAAAAATGCTAAGAAATCATTCGCTTGACCCAAAAAAATCTGATTCCTAATATTCTTAAGGTATTATAGAATATATAGGACCGCAAAGTGAGTAAGACATGATCATGGCCCTCAGGAGGTTTCTGGTTTAGTAAATAAACATAATGAGATAAGTAAATGGATAATAAATGGCAGATTCAAGATAATTGATAACATTTATTGAGTACACATCATGTGTCAGGAACTCTTCTAAGATATATCTACAGAGGGTGCCAAAAATATGTATACACATTTTAAGAAAGGAAAAAATTGTATTAAAATTGTAATACTCAATATATACCAATAACAAAAGATAAATATAAGTCATGTGTATACATTTTTTTGGCACCCCCGTTATACATCTCACCACTAGAACCTTTAGATGATGAAACTAAGTCACAAAGAGTTAAAGCAAAATTCCAAGGTCCTGAACTTCATAAGTAAACTTGTTGGCTTTGAGTTTGTGACGTTGGTTCCTGAATCACACCTTTAACCTCTTTATTTTGCCTTAAGAGTAATGTGAAAACAAAACAACATGAAACCCCACGAACTTGCTTAATGGTTCACATATGGCGGAAATCACATCTGTGTTGAGGAAGCCCAGAAAACTTCTTATGAAGGTTGAATTTGGAATGGCCCTCAAAATATGGATAGGTAGAAGTCTAGAATGAGATATTATCTTCAGGTAGAGACTATGTCTCAGTCTAGAGAGTTTGTCTCCAGATCTTCTTGTGTGCATAGCTATATTGCTTTTTTCATCCTTCTTTGTAGCTAGGTATAACCATGTGACTGAGTTCTAGTCAAAGGGATATGTATTGTATATACGTTGTAATGTATATAATGTACAATGTATGCTATGTACATGTAGACATGCTATAAAGTGTGCAGATTTCTAGGTCAAGAGTATAAAATCTCCCATTTATGACATTTTTTTATGCCCTTCCCCTTGTAGATGGTCCATAGATCTTAGAAGCCAAGTGATAAAGATGAGAGATCACATACACAATATGAAAGAATCTGAGGTCCCTTAGTCACAGATTGAAGGAGAGCCGTCCACTGATTAGGAAAACCCATTTGAGACATTTTGAATGAGAAATGTTCACTGTAAGCTCCTGAAAGTTTGATATTTATGGACTATAGCGGTTAGCCTACTTTCATTAATATAGGAGAACAGATTAAATTTGCTTCTCACCAGTGGATGGGAAGTGTAATGTTAGGTTCCAAAGCCAATATGAAAGTTGAAAATTACACATAGCAAAACTATTCTTGAAATTCCTTCTATAATTCAATATATGTGATATAGTACAATTTAAAATGTAGTATACATAGTTGACCCTATACAAACCTATGGGAGATTATGTCAATTCTTCTCACTCTTACATTGTTAATGTTTTTCTAGTGACAATTAATTATTCAACTTATTCCTTTAGGATATTGATTAAGCCATTACCACTTAAATTTGTCTGGCCACCTGAACCACATGTTCCGATACTTTTTAACGGAAAAGAAACAATCTTTCTAAAGTGTTTGGCAAGATGTGTTGGCTATTTCAATCTAGGTTTCTACCATATCCAAACATACTTACATGATGTGATCTCATGGAACTGAGAGGCAGTTTATCCTCTTAGAAGGAACACAGGCTTTATTGGCAGAGGGTTTGAGTTTGAATCCCAGTTAGTAAATTGAAGATAAAAATACACACATTCTAAGATTGTTCTGAAGATGTATATTCAGAAAAACGAGTATTTATTGAGAACTTTTGATGGAGCATTTTCTAAAACAATTGTTTTGTTCTATCACAAGTTTATATTTTGCAGGTTTCTGTGTTTTATAAACATTGGTTTTGGTCCGTACATGTCACACATTCTGTTCAGTGTTTAAAGAATTCTTGACTGAGGAATAGACAATATTTTGGTTGTTTCTTCTCTCTCTTTTTCCTCTTCTCGTATTTTAAATGTACTGTTATACTTACTTTGAACATGTATTTAACTCTACTCCACCTCCTTTAAGACTGATCACTTATATTGAAACGATCATTTCAATTTAATATGTAAATTATTAACATTTTAAACCTGCACTGATGACAAACTTAGTAACTAGTTAAAGAAGGTGCTATTATCACCATGTGACAAAAGAGAGTAGACAACTTATCTGATGTTCCACATTGACTAGTGACAAAGCTAGGACTAAAACATGAATTAACAATTATTGAGCACTTGCAAGTTCTCTAGCACTTTTTATAGATTGACTAATTTCATGTTCATAAAACCTCTGTGAGTTAAGAACTGTTGCTATCACCAAATCATCCATGAGGAAAAGTAAGAGCAAAGAGGTTTGAGTAGCTTGACAGGGATACATAACTACTACATGAGTGGTCTGGTATGTGAATGCAAATATTTAAATGTTTAAACCATTCTAATATGCTGATTTTCATTAGAGTATATACAATGTGTGGTGCTGTGACTAATACATGATATCAGTAAATGAAAGATATTGCCATTGGACTATTGGTAATCTGAGAAGGTCATCAAAACTGAATTATCCTGTTATTGTACAACAGGAGAACAAAGTTTAGCTAGGAAGTTATGGTAGGCAGGCTCACTGAAGAATTAAAATGCTATTTTGCATCAAAGATTATTATTATTATTTATTTTTTAAAAAACAGAAGTTAAAAATATATAAACAAATGTGTAATATACAAAAAAAGATCTTCAATTCTAGGACTGAGCCTAAAACTAAACAAAAAGAAACAGGAAATAAATTCCCAGTTGCACATTTATTGGAAAATTTTAGCTTTGGGGGGAAACCAAAACCAAAAACAAAAACAAGAAAACATATGAAAAGGCAAAAATGATTTTAGATTATTTCAATAATTAATTTTAAAATTCTGATGTTATCATTTTTTGCTTTATGTTGAATAGTAATATTATGAGAATCTATAACTGTATAATATGTATCAGTCTAGTGAGATTATTTTAGACAGCTATACGCATCATCTGTTGGTAGGCAGGAAAATATTTTCTGTAATATTGCAGGCATTCATTCTAGGTTTGGCTGAAATCTGAAATGTATCAGAAAATACACTACCACTAGTTTAATATTTATTTTTTCTAAGTGGTTTCTACATAAAAGGAGCTCATTTAAAAAGTTAAAGTGTATCATTTTCTGACATAGTGGTCACAACGTAGGGCTTGAAAATGAGGCTGTGCTCCTTCTCCCTCTTATCTAGTTATGAGAAACATGAATTCTGCAGCTGGAATTCAGCTGACAAATTTGTTTGTGATCCAGTAGTCATAATTCTGTAAAAAGACAGCAATAGGTATGGTCACAGAATTAATTATATTGATTATGAATGTGCTAATTTTTAAAAAGTGAACTTTGTAATATCTTTGGGTATGATGTATAATCCATTTATTCATGAGTAATGAAGAATTCTTTCTGCTATTTATAAATAAATAAATATATTTATATATATGTGTGCATATATATAAATTCTGTATTTTATGTAATGTATCCAAATGAAATCCACTTCTATATTTACACATACTCTCATCTTACAATCTTGTACAAACACTTATTACTTGAAAACTTAATTTTCAACAACTTGTCACCTAACAAATAGAATGATTAGTTGTGGGCCAATGAGAACATTTTAAGGAAGACTGGATAGCTTTTTGCTTCAACGAAATTGAATTCAAATATTTACTGTTTATTATGATCAAAATACTAGAATTAGAAGTGATTCCAGAATATCCATATAAGGTTGTGCTTATTGGTTGCAATCTGGTGGGAAGGTAAGGTTAGAAGACTTGTGTTGATACTGTTTTCACATAACAATTCTGCTTTTTACTTAGATAATAAATTGAGAGAGTGCTATGAGGAGCAGTGAAAAAATTATGGAGGGGACTACAAACCCAGCTACTCATGGGCACCACCAAAAATTAGAGGATGTGAAAATAATTAAGACACTTTTCCCCTCCTGTTCTTTAACCTGCTGACTGACTCAAAGCCCATTAACTTAATAATAGAAGTGTAAACTCTCTAAATTAGTACATAGTGAACAATTGATTCTGGCTGGTGGATTATGACAAATATCACCAAAAAGGTTATATCTGAATTGAGTGTTGAAGGATAAATAAAATTTCAAGACAAAGAAGAGGAGGGAGGATCTTCCAAACACAGGCAATCGCGTGACCAGAAACGTAGAGACATGGCAACACGTGCTTGTACAATAGTGAATAAGCTTTTGTAACTAAAGACAGTTACAAAGTTGGGTGTGAAGCAAGGGATGGTGGGAAACAAAGCAAAAGCTAGGCATATATTTGATGGTAAAAGCCTTAAATGCCACTCCGTTATGGATATTTATTTTTGGCCTACCCACCAAAGCTCTCTTTATTGAACAAAAACACCTCATTTTGGGGGGTAATACTCAGATTATCTTGCAGGAGCCAACCAAGGGTCTGTCCTGAAGATAGGCCCTTCATTGGCATGTACAGGGTTTGAATAACTTGGGTCTCCAGAGTTAACACTCTGCTGCCCACTGATAACGCCAAAACAGTAGAGAATCACCAGTGTCCAAAATGCTAATCTATCAGCAAACCAGAGCAAGAAAGGTGAAGTTTGAAGGACAATATTGAAGTGCCATAAGTAATGAAGAATTTGGAACCAGGAGTCTATAGTGAGATTAGGGACGCCAGAGAGTGGAGTTGGAGAGAGACGCATGTCCTGCATCACTGCTTAGCTGTCATCTGTGATTTGCTTTTATGAGCTTACAGTGACTTGATGCAAAGTCAGCTTAATAGGGCCAGCACCCAAAAGTAAGTCAGGGATAAAATTGAAATAACTGGAGAAGAATAATTAAACGTCTAAAATTTTGCTCCTTCCTATTTTTCCCTGGTTCTTGTTTATTTCCTCTTCCCAGGACTCCAAATTCCCTGAAGGAGAATGGGCTGCCCAGAGTTAGGTTATACACTTGTTTCTTGAAGTCAAGGGCAGTCAGACCTGAGGTGGCAGGATCAGCAGGTGCAGTTTATATAATACATCGGTTCTTAGCTTTAGCTGATTCTTCTCCAGTACTTGTCAAGTGAGGTAGAATTTGAAGATTTATATTTTATACTTTAAAGTGAAGGAAGCTGTATACTTTTCAAGAACAAATTTTCTCAGTATGTGGATAGAGAAACAATAGTTATATGAAGTAAGTCAAAATGAACTACTGTTTCAATGGAGCCAAAGACAGTGCAGAGTGGAGTGGCAGACACTAAATATACACTGTTTTATAGGTTTGCATGGGATTGATCCTTCCTTCCTCTCAACCAGATCAAATCAAACCCTCCTTTGTTATATTCCCATTCTACTCCAGTGTTACCTGTCTGATCTATAAGCTTTGAGCCAGAACCCATGCTCCTGACCTCTCCTTAATTGCACACCCAATTTACTAATCCCTAATTGCTTCACAGATGCAATGCTGATTGTCCTCCAGCATATTTCTAGGAGTACAAAATTCATCAACTGAGTAAGTAGAGTTTCTGTTTCACGTGAATGAACGTTCCAATTGGTTGGATAGATAGTCCTCACAAGGATCGGAAGCAGGGAATCTACCTGGGTGTGTTAGCTTTGGAGTTACTGTCATCTTTTAAAAACTGTGACTAATAAAACACTTGACATATGGTAGAGGCTCAATAAATGTTTATTGTTGTTAATCAAAGCCAATAGCTTCATAAGTAGCTTATGGAAGAGAATATCCAATAGAGAAAAATACATGAATTGACTAATTGTCCTCAGTGGTGAAATGAACCAGTTGTAGCATGAGTATGTAGCACACACACAAAAAATAAAAATATTATT
This sequence comes from Rhinolophus sinicus, assembly GCF_057876585.1. Lineage (NCBI taxonomy): Eukaryota > Metazoa > Chordata > Mammalia > Chiroptera > Rhinolophidae > Rhinolophus > Rhinolophus sinicus. The sequence goes on along the minus strand of NC_142501.1, from coordinate 149,370,053 downwards.
TTGAGATTTATTTGGGAAATAGCTGTTTTCCAAGTCCTTGCAGATTGTGGGCCAGATTTTAGCCTTTATAATTCTGTGTGGCAGCTCTCTAATCTGCAATGATCAAAACACAGTATTTATGACAAGGCTTTGTTATTATTTTATGAGAGCAACTTTCATTGTTCATACTTTGCCACTTACCAGGGTAGTGAAGTATACGTGAATCAGTATATTCTCACCAATTTGTAAATACTATGATGACTAACTCATGGGTTTTATAGTTTATTTTATTATATTAGGAAAGAGAAACTGGAAGATAATAGGAAGCATAAATTGAAAGTTTGATTCATCTTTTCCACTCCCTGATATTTTTAAACATACATTTATAATTGATAAGGATCCTATCACCATCAAATACCCTGGAAGTTTTCTTCTTAACCTTTCTCATAGTTAGAGATGCAAAATGGTCATTCAAACCATTCAACAACCAATAAAATGTCATAAATTCAAATGAGACTATGAAATCTTCTTTATAGCTTTTTAGATGTGACAGCCTCAGCAAGTTACAATAATTTTATTTAGTTTGTCTATTTCATCACTTTACTCTCTGAAAGGCCTAGATGATAACATAATTTCTTAATTGATATAAAGTTATGCATTCTCCATCATAAACTAATTTTTATGGAGTTGTCCTTTATTATAAATTATTATACCCATGATTTTCAATCCTCTTATAAGATGAATCAAAAGCTTTTGAAAGTCTTCTTTCCCCTGTCCATGTATTTTTTTCTCCAAAAACTGGGCTAGAGAAAACAAGTTCACAAGGGATGAATTATTAGGGGAAAGCTTATCCTCATTGTTACAGCAATATCTATTTATATTTTAAAAGACAACAATTTAATGTGTTGTGTAAATTATGCCTTTTTGTTGTCTCATTATTCTAAGTGACAAATGGATTAGCAATTAATTATGGCAGCTCTCTGATGCCTTGATACATGGCAAGGAGCTTTTGCTCAAAGCTGTTAGAGCTCACTGACAAATTAATTGACCCTAACAGGTGGATGTAGCAGAGACCCATATTCCAAAGGGGAAAATGGACATAGCCAGTTCAAAATAAATTCTAAAGTTGTAGAACATATCTAAAAGATATACACTACTGAGAGGTGAATATGAGGACAGCTTTACATTTTCCTGTCTTAGTCTGGTGACAGACGTACCATTTCTGTCCTTTCATTCTGACCACCTGTATTATACAACTAGTTTTAACTTCATTTCCAAGCCTGTGGGCAGGCATCTAAGCTATATTTCCAGAAAGTTACTTTAATGAACTCTACATGATTGTGTTAAAGTGTTTTGTTTGTATGTTTTCTTTTGTTTTTTGTTACTCTTGTTTGTACCAACATATAATTTTCCATATGTAAAGGTTACATACTATATATTTCATTTGTGTGACATTCTGGAAAAGACAAAGCTATAGTGAGGAGAACAAATCAGTGTTTTCCAGGGTTTGGGGCATGTTGTGACTACAGAGGGTGGCACTAAGGAATTTTTGGGGAGGTTGATGGACCTATTATGAATCTGACTATTGTGGTGTTACCAAAACCTGTAAGTGTGTTATAATTTGTTTAAATGAACACCAAAAAGGGTCAACTTTCCTAAAGTAAATTTGCAAAATAAACAAAACAGTTTAAAAAGATGATTTGATTTTTAGCACTAAGGCTTAATTTTTATTCTTATTTTAAGTGGTAGAATGATGTTTAAATGGTTTATAGGCAACACTGATAAAATATTTTCAGATGTATAAACATTTTACTGAATCTTTAAATATCTGTTAATTTTATTGGTAACTGAAAGGATACTGTGAAATCTTTCTACAACAGTCTTTGAGAGATCAGAGCAAGAGATCACCTTAGAGTTGAGATTCCTTGTCTGTCTTTACCTTCTAAACTTCTCTGGTAAAACGCAAAATAAACTTTTTTCTGCTGAATTCTTATGATTAAGTGTTAAAATGAGATTTCAGTGTATTTTGCCATCCAATTTCCATAGCTTTGCCACCGTGGAGGTTAGAATGTTCTTATGTTTTAAAATTATGTTTTGATTAATTTCTCCATTCTTGTATATCCGGGTTCATCTTCAGCTAGCTAAAACTATAGTTTATAGCTTATATCTCCATATTTTAAAAATCTGAGTCATGTATTTCATAACATGATAAAAGAAATAAAAGTGAAGGAAGCTTATAAACAATAAAAAGTATCACAAAAAGTAATCAGGTAAATGTTAATCCACTCACATGGCCAGTGAATCTCATAGTGTGCAGCTTTCAAGTTCTAATTGAATTGGATAATTCAGCACTTTTTTATGCCTGTCTGCAGAATGTACCAAAAAACCCATCTCTCCCTTGAGTAGTTTTGATAAACAATTAAATATTTATACTGCAAGTTATGCCATGCTGAAATTAGATGGTTGTTCAGTCATAAGTGGCAACTCAATTTTGTCTAGGTTTTTATTTCTTATTATCCTTAAAACTTTTCTACTTATTTTAAAAGGTAATAACTTTCTTCATCATTTAACATTTATCAATTTTCCCCCTCAGATATTCAGTTTGTTATGAACTGAATATGAAAGAAAAAAGAATAGTTCAGATATGTACATATTTCGGAATATATAAAGTTGCGCGAAGAATTTAAAACAGAGAAATAAATATGACTTTGGAACTTGCTGAGCATTCAAATTAAAACACTGATTTCAGGGCATACATTGGTTGAGGTAAGATTAGGGTTGCTAGCCAATATTCTTTCTCCCTTATTGATTAGTTTCCTTCTTTGTTTTGTTTATTTTGTTCTTTGGATTCCATATGTAAGGGAAATTACTTGCATCTGTCTTTCTTTGTGTGACATACTCCACTCAGCACAATACCTTCCAGGTCCATCATTGCTGCTGCAGATAGCAAGAACCCATTCCCTTCCATGGCTGAGCAACATTCTGTTTATCCATTCATCTATCTATGGACAACCAAGCTGCCTCCGCATCTTGGCCATTGCAAACAATACTGCAATGAACGTATGGACACACATGTCCCCTCAAAGTAGTGTTTTGGGTTTCAAATGACCAGAAGTGGTATTACTGGGTCCTTCTTTGTCTCTTGTTATATAACCTTTGTTTTAAAGTCTGTTTTGTCTGGTATAAGTACTGTCCCACCATTCTCCCTCCTCCCCCCCCCACCCTTTTTCATGAAATAACTTTTTCCATCCCTTTACTTTGAGTCTATGTGTGTCCTTTGATCTGGAGTGAGTGATTTTTTTGCTTGTTTTCTGAAAATCTAGCTCACAATTTTCAGGAATCCAGAGTATCCTGGGATGATGGTTTTCACTAATTCCATGTCTTTTGAGGTTGCTAGTAGAGGTTTTCCATTTTGATGTTCATGCAGAATTATCCCTAGAGAAAAGCAAATATGTGAAAGAAAAGGATTGAATTGGAGAAATTTGTGGGAGTGGAATGATTAAAATAAACCATCCTAGTGCCCTTTTGGACCCCTCTTTTTCGTTCACTGTTTATAGTAAAATTATTTTAAGTTTAAATATGTGCTTACAAGGGAGTTTTTAATTGTAGATCGTTCCTCAACATGGTGTATAATGTGAATTTTTTTATCCTCAAAGATGTTTCAAGCATATCATTTGTTAAATTGCACTTACAATTGATTGTGTTGACTTGAATTTGTGTTTCTATGTTTTTAGATTATTAAGTGAATCAGCAGGGCCAGTTGTTAAAAAAAAAAAAAAAAAAAAAAAAAAAAAAAAAAAAGTGTAACCATGTTTGGTAGGCAGCTTTCTAAGATGGTCTAGAAGATTTCATTCCCTCTCATAGAGTGTGTGAAAGACCTATGAATATGAGATATCATTGTTGTGATTATGGAACCTTATATGGCAAAAGAGATTCTGCAGATATAAATAGCATTTCTAATCAGTTAGCTTAGAATTAATCAAAAAGGTTTTCCTTAGGGAGCCTGATATAATCATTTGAGCCCTTAAAAGAAGCCAGAGAGTCAAACAGCAAATTCTCCAGCTGTCCTTGAAGAAACAAACTAGAATGCTGTGAGCTGCCTGCCTGTGGGGAGGAGGTGTCTGGTAAAGTCCTGAGGGTGGCCTCTAGGTGAGAACTGTCTGATCTAACACTAGCAAGAAAATGTCCCTACAGCCTCAAGGGACTGATTTCTGCCAATAGCCAGTACATTTGGAGGAGGACCCTGAGCCTAAGATGAGATTACAGTCCTGGCTGCTACCTTAATTTTAGCCTAGTGAGACTGAACGGAGGTGCCAGCTAACCTGTCCTCAGATTCCTGACCCAAGAAAAATGTGAGAAAATAAATTTGTATGTTTGCAAATAGGTAAATTTGAAGTAGTATGTTACATAGCAATAGAAAGTGATTACAGGGCAAATGGGTCATTTTAAAAAGGGCATATTTAATGAAAACAAACTTTCATGGAATAATACTTAAAAAAATTAGTATTTGTTAGTATGAATAAGATAGTTTCTTAGGAACATTAAAATTCCAGTGTTTGGGGCACTTAGATGAGGCAGAGTTTTTCACATTTCTAGGCAGAGTAGTAAAATTCTCAGGAGGCCAGGTAACTAGACAAATTTTTCAGTAGCAAGGGATAATTGTTTATGGGTTCAGAAATTCCCTCATCATTAAAAGTACAAAGTATGAAAAAGTTATTACCATCATCAATATAGATGTTGGTTATTTATCTAAGATGAAATTAAACTATAAATTCTCAAATAAAATATGATTCATATTTTAAGTATCAAATCGTTATGCTCACTATGTTCATGAACTAATTACATTTATTTTTTAAGAATTTGTTGGCTAAGCTGTAATGTTTATTTACAATGTATGTATTTTTGCTGTGTGTGAGAACAAATAACTAGAGATAAGCCCTAATACTCTGGTCATGAAATCTTTAACATTAAGTTGTTTGATGTAGATGAAATAAAATTATAAATAAATATGAGTCACAAATGTAGACTTGAAATCTATTAGCTGAGATGATTTTTCATTTTGTTTTCTTTTTTACTGGAGGATACATACTTTATGAAGTTGTAATATGCCTTCAAATTATTGCTTGAAGTAGTCATTCTTGAATACCATTCCTAAATGCTTCATTCATGATAAATCTACCGCCTGTCTTCTCACACCTAAGTAACAAGCAAGGTGATTTTAAGAATATGACCTTGCTCAGCAACCTTATACTTTTATTTATTAGAGTAACCAAAGTATATAGAAGCATGGGAACATTAGAAAATGTGGTTGATTGTTTTATTGTTCCTATTTTTTCTTCTCTAATGTAGGTTATATATCTCCCCTCCTATCTCCTTGCCATGTGTCTTACGATACCTCTTATTTGGTTAAGTACACTTTCTGGCCCATCGGCCAATCTTGGCTGTCTCTCTGACTTGTGGGAGTCAATGGAATTGGGGCAAAAAAGGTCTTGTTTCACTTTTAGCCAGAGGATTTAAGAACATTGTGGGTTGTTGCCAGCTATTATTGATGTGCCATGAGAAGAGTGTTCCAAATAGGAGTTGCTCCTTGAGCCTGATCTGAAAATGGAAAAAATCTTGGGGAGCAGAAGTGGTGCCTGGCAGCCAGAGGTGTAACTGGCCAGTAGAATTCACATACAAACCTTTTTGTTGTTTTATAAGCGTTTGATGTTTGTTCGCACAGTTGAGCGATGTAATCTGAAATGGATTTTTCTCTGAGATAAAACTATGAGCATTTAATTTATCTGATTAGCATTTCAGTAGTTTCCATTGCCTTTAAACTAAAGACCAAAGTCTTCGCTGGTCTACCAGATCCTATATATTTGGGACCCTACTGATTTTTTTTTTTTTTAACAGTTCGTAGAATTTACCATACATTCTCCCTATGTCAAAAGTTATTTCCCTATCATTCTTTCTACAAACAGGAACAACATATGCAAAGATCTTATTGTAATATATAGGTAATATATAGCTAATATATGATTAAATGATTAGTACTTTTTTCCTACTCCATTTTTCTCTCTAAGATAACAGGGATTGTGCTGTTTTGTTCCATTTTTATCCCAGTACGTATTACAGCGTTGATACATAATAGAAGTCTCATAAATATATATTTAATGAAGTAAAAATGAAATAATATTTTAAAAGATTTTTATTAAAAATACAGCTAACATACAGTGGTATATTAGTTTCAAGTGTATACCATAGTTTTTCAACATTTATATACCTAAAGAAGTGATCACCATGATAAGTCCAGCAACCATGTGGCCCTATATCATGCTATGACAATATTATTGACTATATTTCCTCTGTTGTATGTCACTATACATCCCCATGACTTATTTGTTTTATACCTCGAAATTTACTCCTCTTTACGTTCTCCCTCCATTTAAAATGTTTCATTCAAAGTTGACATTCAATATTATTTTATATTTCAGGTGTACAACATAGTGATTAGGCATTTATATTATTTCAAAAGTGATCCCTGACTAGTCTAGTACACCCCTAGCACTATACATGTTTATTACCATGTCATTGACTATATTCCATATGTTTTACTTTACATCCCCATAATCATTTTGTAACTACTAATTTGTACTTCTTAATCCCTTTACCTTTATTTACCCATATCCCCAACACCCCTCCCATCTGGCAACCATCAAAATGTTTCCTGTATCTTTGAGTTTGTTTCTGTTTTGTTTCTTGATTTCGTTCTTTAGATTCCACATATAAGCAAAATCGCATTGAATTTGTCTTTCTCTATTTGACACTCCACTAAGCACAATACCTTCCAGGTCCATCCCTGCCACCGTAGATGGGAAGAATTCATTCCTTTCTTGGCCAAGCAACATTCCATTGTATATATGTACCACTTCCTCTTTATCCATTTGTCCATGATGGACACCCAGGCTGGCTACACATCTTGGCCATTGTAAACAATGCTGCAATGTGCATATGAATGCATGCATCCCCTCCAAGTAGCATTTTGGGTTTCTTCAGATAAATACATCTAGGTTGGATTACTGGGTCCTTCTTTTAGAGTCTCTTATAGCCTTTGCTTTAAAATCTATTTTGTCTACTGTAAGTAATGCTACCCCAGCTTTTTTTGTTTGTCTGTTTTCATTTTCATGAACTATCTTTCCCATCCTTTTACTCTGTCTGTGTGTGTCTTTCAATCTGTAGTGTATCTCTTGTAGGCAACATATGTAAGGGTTTGTTTTCTTATCCATTCAGTCCTCTTATGTCTTTTGATTAAAGCATTTAATCCATTTACATTGAAAGTAATTGTTGATAGATAGGTAGCTATTGTCATTTTATTATTCATAATTTTGATTTATTTTTCTGTCTTAAAGAAGTCCCTCTAACGTTCCTTGTAATACTGGTTTGGTGGTGATAACTCCTTTAGGTTTTTCTTGCCTGGGAAAGTCTTTATCTGTTCAATTTTAAATGATAGCCTTGCTGGGTATAGTAGTCTTGGTTGTAGATCCTACTTTTCATCACATTGAATATTTCATGCCATTCCCTTTGGGTCTGAAAAGTTTCTGTTGAGAAGTCAGCAGACCATCTGATGGGAGCTCCCTTATAAGTTACTACTTCCCTTTCTTGTGCTGGCTTCAGGATTTTCTTTTTGTCTTTAATCTTTGCCACTTTAATTATAATGTGTTTGGTGTGGACCCTTTTGGGTTCATCCTATTTGGGGCTCTCTGCACTGCCTGGACTTGTTTGACTATTTCCTTTGACAGATTAGAAAATATTTCAGTCATTATTTCTTCAAATAAGTTCTCAATCCCTTGTTTTCTCTCTTCTCCTTCTGGTAACCCTATGATGTGGACTTTGTTATGCTTGATGTTGTCCCAGATGTCTCTTAAACAATCTTCATTTTATTTATTTTTTCTTTTTCTTTTTGCTGTTCCTATTGGGTGTTTTCTATTACCTTGTCTTCCAAATCACTGCTTCATCTAGTCTGCTAGTGATTCCTTCTCGTACATTCATCATTTCAGTCATTGTATTCTTCACTTCTGACTAGTTCTTTTTAATGGTTTTTATGTCCTTTTTTATACTTGCTATCTCTATGTTGAAATTCTCACTAAGTTCCTTGAGTATCCTTATAACCATTGTTTTGAACTCTGTATCTGGGAGCTTGCTTGCCTCCATTTTGTTTAGTCCTTTTTCTGGACTTTTCTCCCATACTTTCATTTGGGAGACATTTATTTGTTTCCTCATTTTGGGTGCCTCTCTGTTTGTTTCTATGTATTAGGTAGATCAGCTATGTCTACCAGTCTTGGCTGGGTGGTCTTATGTAGTAGGTGCCCTGTGGCACCCTGGCACAGTCTCCCTGGTAACCTGATCCAGGTGCTCTAGGAGGGTCCTTTGTGAGATTTGTATGTGGCCTCCTGTTACAGTTGAGACTTGATGGCTATTAGCATGTCAGTGGGTGGGATTAACACTCAGGCTGACTGGCTGTGGGTTTTGGCCACATCTACAGCTTATGGGCTGCTGGCAGGGGGCTTACCTCACTGAGTGTCATTTGCCCAGTGGACCCTGGTGCCTGTTTTTGTATGCCAATTGTGAGGCTAATTGGATGGTGCTCTGCTGTAGTCTTCAGACCTCCAGGTGTATTGGTTCTTGGCCTCTTGGGAGGAGCTCCACTGCAGGCACAGATCACTCACTGCCTGTGACTGATTGGGCACTACCTGGAGGGATCTACAAAGTGATGCATGGTTGTTTGCTGCCTGTGCCAAATCTGGAGGCATGTGGGAGAGGCCACACTGTAAACTGAGGACATCTGCCACCAGTACCGGGCCTGGGGTAGCTTCACAAAAAGCCAGGACACCCTGAAGCCTGTTGCCACCTGCCAGCTCCCTTAAGGTTTAGCCGCTGATAGGCAGGCAAGTTGGGTGAGGCAGGATCTCAAGGAGTTGTTTGAGTGGGAAGAGTTGTGGTCATTAGGCTAATGTAGACTCTTGTTTGGTGCCAGTGCTGAGCCTGAAGCCACTCTACAAAAGTCTCAGAGCTCACCAAAGCCAGTTGTCACCTGCCTGAGGCCTGCTGGACAGTTTTCCAAGAAAGAGTGTGATTCAGGTGGGATGGCTGCTTGCAGAGAAAATGCCTTTGGCGTTCTGGAATTTGGGTGGGGTGGAGGCCTAGCAGAACTCACCAGACTAATTTAAATTTATATTTCACCCTTTAGAGGAGGGCTCAACACAGGAAATATGGTGCCTGCTTGCCAGCTAGAAGGCAGAAGGACCCCTCGTAGGGAAAATGGAGACTGTCCTACAGCCCTTGTCCTGAATCCACACACCTCAGTCTCAGTCTGCCCCCCATATGTCTTTGACACCCCCGAGTCACCGTCCCTCCACCGGAGCCCAGGGTGACTGAGAGTGAGTGAGTCTGTACGTGGGCCATTTAAGAGGATATCTGGGTTTCCCATATCCTTCTGTCCCACCTGTATGGTCAGAATACCAATGTTTTTCACAACCAGATGTTGTGGGGTCTCCTCTTCTTGTCACCGGTACTCTGGGATGGGGAGCCTAGTGTTTGGCTGGGGTCCCTCATGCTTTTGGGGGGAACCTCCTGATTCTCAACTGCTACACGCAGGTGTGGAACCCATTCAGTGCCTCTGCTTCTCCTACCCGTCTCGACAAGGCTTCTTTTCATATTTTTAGTTATAGGACTTCTGTTTGGCTAGACTTCAGATGCTTCTCCTTGTTGATTGTTCTATAATTTAGTTGTAATTTTAATGTGTTCATGGAAGGACACAGACACAGTGTTTATCTTGAAATAAATACGATCTTTATCCAAAGATACATCAACATTGTCTTCAGAATTAGAGCTGTGATTTCTTAATTAAAAAAAAAATCAACAAAAACCTTCCAAATTGTCAGAACATAATGTTTCTGTAAGAAATGTGCTTTTAAATATTAGTAGAATCTTTATTAAGTCAAAAGTGTAACTACTATATTGCATATCCCTCTTTAATATTATTTCTCATGGAGCAAGAATTCATTTTCATTTTTTTAGCTTAAGACTACTTCAATGGTTTTCTGTTGCCATAGTAACACTACTTAGTTTTTATAGTGTTTTTCCCCATATTTTAAACGTTATATTATTTCATTAAAGAAACTTAAGAATTTTGAGGCAAATGATATTGTCTGTTCTTGATGGCTAAAATACACATAATTTCATATGCTTTCTGCATATATTTAAATTTGACTTTTAAATTGTACTTATTTAATGTAACTGCACTCTCTTTTGTGTTTTGAATTTTATGTGTTCCAATTTGCAAAGTCAATCTTTATTCTTTCTTTAGTTTATTTTTCTTAGTTTGTGTTTTTAATAGAAAAGTATTGTTTTAATCCATCCTATGTAAGGTTTAGCTATTCAGACCTAAAAAGGAACATGGCTTAGCACAATGTGGGTTCAGAGTAGTCAGGGGCAATTCTGGAAGTAATACTCAGAATTCCATTGCACTAATCAAAGATGGGAGGACATATGACTAAGGTTTTGACACTAAATATGAAGGGTTAATACATTGGTAAATAAAGACTGAGATGGAATGATGAGTACTTTTTATTCTGACTCCTAAGCAGGTATAGTTAATGCTTTTCTAATTTTTAATAGACATAAGTATAACCTGAACAAAGAGAAAATGTTGAGAAGGGGACCTAAATATGGTTGTGTATGGTTGTGGTAGATATTTCCATGATATAGAATTTAGGGTCTTTATACATATTATTTAATAGCTTTACTAAATATTCTAGTAAATTTTAGTAAATTTACTAAATTTACTAAATTTAGTATTCAATGCTTTACTTTGATAAGAAGTTTGGGATAAACACATAATGTGTTCTCTACATGTTATGTAGCTGTTTTTCTGTGTGTTCAATGCTTCTATTTTACTTCTCATATATATATATATATATATATATATATATATATATATATATATACACACACACACATATATATGTACATATATATATATATATATATATATATATATATATATATATATAATCTAAATTTTGAGTAAATATTTTGGGACTTTGTAGAGATGCAACTATGAAAACCTAGCAAACAAGCCACCCATAAGTTGTTCAGATTTTGGGGGGCCAAATTTTTATACTTTGAAATGCTTGTTTGATGATTTAGTACTATGTTTTAAATTCATGTAAAATAACACCTTTCTCCTTCCCCAAAATAATACTACAATTCTTATCTGGAATTTATATTTTTTATATTTTAGAGTGAAAGATTTTTTGAGACTTTCTTGGAAGCAAAGGGGATGGAAAAAAGATTGTGGGGAAGGGATATAAGAAGAAAACAATGAAACAAAGGTAGAAAGTCTTTAAGTTGTTTTACTATCTTGGAAAATTGAATTAATTTTAAAATTTGGAAATGGAGAAAGAAAAAGAAAACAAGGAAGAAAGAGCAAAGTATTGGCTTAGTTTAAGCTTCCAAGGCACAAATTTATTATTTGGGTATATAAATTTAGGTTTTGCAGACAAAAAAAAAATTATAGTGTCCTGTTGATAGAATTCATACACTGTGATAGATGATATCACAGTCATTCTCTATTTTATGAGAAATAGAAAGTATTGGGGAAATTCCCCCCCTGAAATTAGTGCTTTGTTTATCCTAATTCATTTAATGGCTGTCAATTAGCAGGTATTGTTCACAAACCAAAAAAAAAAAAAAAAAAAAATCAATAAATTGTGTATATAAATGTGTAATTAACAAGTAATTCTTTCTAACCTCATTGTTAATACAATGAGTACTGTTGATGCTGATGATAATAATGTACCAATAGTTTATTTTGTGCATAATATGTAATAGGTAGAGTGACTTTTCATCTTAACACTCAGTGGGGTAAGCATTCAGCTCCAATTATGCAGCTGTGGAGACGGAAGCACAAGTTATTTAACCTTTCATAAAGATCATAAACATTATAACAAGTATTTTTAGGGATTTGAACAAGATTTGGAGGGGATTTTCCGTGGTTTTTCTATTGTGCCGTATTGCCTGTTTAAGTGCAAATCAGCATATGAAAACGCAGAAAATGGTAGATAGATAGTTATTGTCCCATAGTGCGTTGTTTTTAGAATATTAAAAATGAATTATTTTAATTATAATATAATAATATGTGGGAAAGAGGGAAATTTTCCTCTTTCCCCTATTAGTTCTTGTGGCTGGCCTTAGAATTAAATTGACAGGAAACAGATTAACAGAGGAAAGTAACCAAATTTAACTATGTATGTACAGATGGGGGTTTCCCCCCAACACGTAATGGCTTATATGGTTTTTATTTTTTGGAGTTTTATTTGGAACTAAGGGTCAAATGTCATCCATTCAATATTTATTTAGAATTATTATACACAAAGCATTATTTTAAGTCACGAAACAGAAAATTACAAAATAGCTCACACTATCAAACAAGATTATTTTGCATAAATTTTATCCTTCAACAACTTTGTGAGGGTAGAGAGCAAAGTATCCTCATTTTACATGAAGAAATTGGGGAACAAGTAGTATTCTTATGAATCAGAATGAAAAACATATCCTTGAAACAATGTTATAGTTGGGATTAAGAGCAATATGTATGCCATAAGAAATATGAATGAATTTGCAACTATTGACTTCTGAAATTTAAAATGTATTGTTTTCTAATAATCATGTGGTTTGGGGTACTTATAATTGGATGTTTTTTAGGAGACAAAAAAGTTTTCTATTTTGTTGGTCCTGATGACCAACTCAGGGGACAGGGATTGTTGGGTTGGGTAAATAAAATTCCATTTTATTAATGAGGCAGCCTTGTTTAGCTGTGGAAGCTTTGGAGTCATATATATATATATATATATATATATACATATACACACACACACACACACACACACACACACACATACTATTTTCAACATGTGTGTTTTTAAAAATCTTACTAAATCTCTCTAAGCTTCAGTCTCTTTGGATAATACTAAATGTATGGCAGTAATACTTAATATTTGAAGTGTCAGGCATATAAGAAATTTTCAATCCTTTTTGCCAGTTCCAAAGGTACTGCTATGTTCTGAGTTTCTTAATTCTTACTACTTGTTTTATCTCTGTTGTTCTCTTTGTTCTTTTCTCAAGTATTTGATCTCAAAAGGCATGCCTCAGTCTTTCTCAAAAGATTTCAGTAGTATATTTATATATGTGATTATAATAGAAAAACTTAAGATGTTTATTTCGGCATTTGGTTTCTATCTTGTACACTAGTCTTGAAAACTTCGGTAGAATTAACTTGTTCCGCCCTGTTAGATGGGAGAAGGGGAGTTGAAATGCTTACATTATATGTAGAGTTGACAGAGAGGAAAACAAATGTCTAAAGGGAAAGAGAGAGACAGGGACAGAGACAGAGAGAAATTTCTACCTGTTGAAATTTCCTGAGCAACCCCATTATTGAATAAGAAGCAAGAAATGTGACTGGGAAGCTTCTGAAACTTAATTTCAGTAGGAAAAACTGCAGTGGAAAGATCAGAGAAATATCAGTACATGAAATGGATGAACTCCTCACTTAGATAAACTGAGTAATTAATTACTTGAACAAAAACCAAGCTCATGAACTGTGAAGCAACTTATTTCGAAACAATTAGCTATTCTCTGTCATAGGGTTTGACACAGACCAGCCAGATAGGGAGGCTGTTTGGAGTATTTCTGAACGTAAGTACTTGTGTTCAGTGCATCTCTGGCAGAAATCATGGAAGATACTTAGGTGAAGGGGTTTTCAATATGCATTTTGTTACTTATTGGAATATTACATTAATATCTAATGAATATTTTCAATAAATTATATGTGTAATTTGCCTATTAAAATGTTCCATTTGATTGAATTTTGTGAATATCAGAAATGACAGTTTTCTATAAAGAATATCCAAAAGACTGGGAAAACAACTAAACTTTTCTGAGCACTAGCTTTTTGTCAGGCATTGTGGTAGTGCATTATACGTTATCTTATGTAATTGATTATGTTCCGTCATTGCTTTGAAACCAGTCTCTTAAAATCCATGTAATGGCAGGTTAGAAGTAATCAAAGTGACTGGAAGGAGTATTTTTAAGAGGGGAAAAAATTGCCAAGGTACTGCTGTGTTCTCAGAGTTTCTTAATTCTTTAAAATTCTTTACTTAAATGCTTATCTCTATCCCCAAATTTCAAGAGTACTTTTGTTTGGCTGAATAAAGACACAACTATGCCAGAAATAGATTAGAAGCCATTACCCATTTTGGAAATCGTTATACCAGGTATATTTTCTTGATCCTCATGCGTAACTTCCATTAGTGATAATGAGAGTTGCATTCATGCATGGAGTAGAGAATAGATCCATTATCTCTAAAAGGCAGTTTCCTTTTTAATACATTACTCAAGTTTTATTACATGTTTCCCTTTTGTTTATATTACGGAGACTCACTTCTTCATTTATATCTGTAGGATGGGACACCTTTGTTGGAGGGTTCTTCAGGACAGTTTTTAGGCCAGGAGTGTGTGGAAGTGTCACCTTTTAAAGTCTCTGTTCTTATAAAACTATTACTATCCTAGATTCATTTAGAACCAATAAAACAGGTTAGAATGAAATCAAACAGTCATTCCAGTAGTTCCTGAATCAATTGTTGGCATTTGCAATTATTTTCAAACCTACAAGAAGTACTTTCCCCAGCAACTTAGCTTGGATAGGAGGGCAAGGAAGCTATTAGTAAAAAACTTAGGTGTTTCAAGTTATATGGTCCTAAGTAAAATATTCTGGATTTTTTTTCATATAGTTTAATAATCTTTTTTTTAAAAAAGGAAAGTAATGGGGATATTTTTCCACAATTATTATATGAGTGGATTAAAACAGTGGTAGGAAATAATCATAATTAGGATTGTCCAGTTATCTCCTATATTTTCCTACTTTCATATGAATTTCTTTTTAGGTGTTCCCTTTTCAGTGGTATACATGGTGAAATGAGCTAGCCTTCAATGAAATGATTCTTTATTGATACAAATAACAAATTGTTCATCCTTTTCTGTCTCATGTAGAAGCATCCTATCTCATGGTAGATGAGCAGGAAAGAGTTAGTGGCAACAGTAGTGATAGCAGGCCCACTGGTGCCTAAAACTGAGAGGGAGGGGGAGCCTCCTCTTTTTTCAGAGGAAAAGAGCTGGGTAAACCCTTGTTCCTTTGGGTCTGTCTCCATCCTACACTGACTCTCCTCCATACGCCGGAAGTGTGTGGAAGAGTGAGGTAAATCTATCCCCAGGTTTCTGGATGGAGGCCTGAAAAGGAGAGTTCCAGGGAACTGGAAAGTACCAGGGAAATCATAAAAAGAATGGAGCTTGAAAAATCAACCACATAAATTTGTTATGAACATTTGGAATCACCCTGAGATGCATATGCATGGGTGTGATCCTAAATGGCGTACCAATGACTTTGAGAACTGAACTAAGAGATTGACTCTCACTCAACTTCCAGGATGACCAATGAGTGGTACACACACAGGACAGGTCCAAATAGCACCATAAAGCCTTTAAAACTGGAAGCGACAATGAAGCATTAGCCATGGAACGTTGGTTATTTTTGGTTCTGGAAAATAGACCGTTGTCATATATACACCGTATTTCCCCGAAAATAAGACCCAGCCAGACAATCAGCTCTAATGAGTCTTTTGGAACAAAAATTAATAGAAGACCCGGTACATATCATATCATATCATATCATATCATATCATATCATATCATATCATATCATATCATATCATATTGTATAAGGCCTGGTCTTATATTATAGTAAAATAAGACCAGGTCTTATATTAATTTTTGTTCCAAAAGACGCATTAGTGCTGATTGTCTGGCTAGGTCTTATGTTTGGGGAAACACGGTAATTTGCAAAGGATTTTTTCCCATTCTGTGTGTTGTCTTTTCACTTTCTTAATAATAAAAGTTTTAAATTTTGATGCAATCCAATGTATCTTTTTGTTTGTTTGTTTTGCTTTGTTTTGGTGTTCTATCTAAGAATATTATTGCCTAATCCAAGGTCACAAGAAAAAATACCTATGTTTTCTTCTAAGAGTTGTATAGTTTTAGCTCATACTTTTAGGTCTTTGATCCATTTTGAGTTAAAATTTGCATGGTATGAGATACATGTCCAAATTCATTCTTTTGAATGTGGCTATGCACTTGTTCCAGTATCATTTGTTGAAAAAAAATGATTCTTTCCTCATTAAATCGCCTTGTTGAAATCAATTGATCATAACTGTATGGGTTTATTTCTGGACTGGCAATTTTGTTTCACTACTCTGTATGTATATATTTATGTTAGTAGTGCACACTATTGTTTATTGTAGCTTTGTAGTAAGTTTTGAAATTGGGAAGTGGAAATCCTCCAACTTTGTTGTTTCTCAAGATTTTTTTTGGTTATTATGGTGTTATGGGTCCCTTGCATTTTCTTATGAATTTTAGGATCAACTTGTCAATTTCTACAAAAAAAAAAAGCCGGTAGGGTTTTGATAGAGATTGTGCTGCCTGCTCTTATAGATCAGTTTTAAGATCTACTTCTGTTACAGATTTTTTTTTTTTCCTAACCCAGTCTATCCCATAGACTGATAAGTTATTTAAATGTATTATAATTCATTACATAGAAATGAAAGGAGACAAGTTGTGTGAGGGGGATAACATGAAATAAATGGTAGCTAACAAGGCATAATGAGGGATGGTTAGGAATATACTTTCAGCTGAATGTTCTAGAGCAGTGATTTCCAAACGCTTGTGGGGCAATATTTTCACTATAAAAAACTGTGATCTTTGCCATGAAGCTAAGTATGATATATGTGAAGAAATTTTTAATTCAGAATTATTTATCTTACTTTTTTAGTATTATAATGTCATATACAAATATTACATTGAAACATCATATTTAAATATCAATATTTGTTTGCCAGTTCTACATTGATTGCTTAAATTTTTAATTTATCTATTTTGGTGGCTTGAAAGTTTAAAATTCTGGAATGTATTATTTCAAAGACCTCTGCATCAGTCAAAATTCTCAATGGTAAGAAAAAGAAATAGCTCTGGGTGATGGAACACAAGAATGGATTCATTGAAAGGCTGCTGCATGGTTCATTAACTCTCTAGGAGGAGAAGGACTAGAACACTATTGCAAGAAGCTTCCACTGTGAGCACACGGGTCACATATACAAATTATAGCCTACACCACAGGAAGTTTCCAGAAAGACCCTGGTAATCATATTCTAAGAATGAATCTGCCGCCATATTTTAGTGTTAAAAGCTGGTGCATATAAGGGAAACTTTTTAAATCTCCAGTTTAGTTTAAAGCTCTCTGTGATCATTCAATTAACTTAGACAAATGTGCCTTGACCACCCACTATGAGCACTTGGCTAGACTCCGATCATGAGCCCTGTTGTGTTTGACTTGGCTTGCAAATAGTTTAGCCATGCTAAATGTGTTCCTTGCCTACCAATGAAGGAGTAAGGGGGACTCTCCAGCTCTGTTGGGTTTTGATACTAAACAGCACATCCCTGAGAGCCCTGCTGCACCTGATGTATACACAGAGAGCAGGAACAAGAATAATTACAATCAGGCTTCTGCTGGCTGTGCTTAAGATCACCAAGTGAGCAGAGTGCCAATCAGCACATTTCTGCAGGAGCTTCTGATGGGAGCTTCTCCTTATTCACAGCAAGATGGCCAGTTTGTGGGAAACAAACAACACTTGCATGCCTTCTGAATCTGTAGTGCCTCTACTTCAAAAAAAATTACAACAAATTGGGAGGACAAAAGTAGTTTCCTATGGTGTTAAATATGAGGAATGTCTTCAAGAGGACACATGTTAGAGATTTTGTGACAAGCAGGCAAACCAGCCAAAACAACGAAACAATCCATTCTTATGATTTGTTTATGTATTACGGTAAAGGCCTTAGCCAAGAAGCATTATGTGTTGATGGCAAACTTACTTACATGTTTAGTGTCAGGTGCAAAGATTTTTGTGGTTCCTGACACTACCTTTATACATGTTGAAATGAGAATGCCTATGTTGGTACCATAAACTGTCTTAGTCATGGGAACACCAAATGTCTGAGACAATGAAAATGGTTTATTTTTTCATGATACAATTATATTGTAGAGTTAAGGATTATTATTCTTGGTAAGTAGCTGATAACTATTAGATTAAATTCATTTGGTTATAATAAACAAATATTGAAAAGTAAAATTAATTCCTGTCTTAAAAAGTTGCAATAATTTTAAGGTAACTTAAAATTTAGCAATTTTTAATGTACATCAAAAGTAACTAAGAGGGAATCATTTAGAGAAGGTGAATATTTTCTGAGTGCATTTAGAGTCGAAAATATAATTTTTGAAATATGTTTTGCATTTGTATATGTACAAGTGCGTGCATGTGTGTGTGTGTGTGTGTGTGTTGAAATAGTGATGACAAGATACTTTTTAAAAAAAATAAAGATCAATGTTTCTTAGTGTTGTATTAGTTACCTATTGCTGGGAAAATTTACTCCTTAAATTAGCTAATTAAAACTATAAACATTTATTATCTTAGAGTTCTGAGGGTCAGGAATTCGGGGGTAGTTTAGTTGGGTAGCTGTTGCAATTGCTTTTTCCTGATGTTTGCAATCAAGATGTCATCTGAGGTTGATAGTATTTAGTTCAAGGCTGGAGGATCCACTCCCGAGTTAGTTCGTGCAACATAACTGCTGTCTGGAGATCTTAGTTCCTTACTGGCTATTGATAGGATTCTTCCCTTTTTTCACTATAGATCTCTTCATAGGGGTGCATGTGTATCCTTACAACATAGCAGCTAACTTCTCACAAAGTAAGCAATCCAAGGGACAGTGAAAGACTGCAGCCACTGTGTCTTTTATCATTAACTTTGAAACTCACTTTCATATCCTTAACACCCTATTGGATGCATATATCAGTTCTATCCAATATACAGGCTTTGAACCTAAGAGGTGGAGATCCTTTGGGGTGATCTTGAAGGCTGACTGTTATAGTAGGTATCAAGGTTTTAGTAGGAGCTTAAGACCCTTTTGCATCAGGAAGTTATCCATTTTGACCTAGACTTAAGATGCTGTATGCTGGCCTACTGGACCAAACAGTTTTGCTGAAAGAAGAAAAGAAATAATGAATCCTAACCCAGTCTAGGTTGTACAAAGAATTGATTGTGCTGCACTGTTTAAATGAATGACATACATCTCAGATTTCCTCACATTGCAAAATAACTATCTCTGTGAAAAACATGTAGTGACAAATGTTCATATGATTGAGGGATATTTTATATAAGATTGTTGGAACTAGAGGACATAGTATCTACTGTTTGATATATCATCATTATTTTTTAAGAAAAAAAATCACATTACTTTTTGATTTATATGTATTAATAAAAAAGAAAATTTAAGCAACAAGAATAACTGCGGTATTGGCCACAAAGCTTTACTTTTATGTGTGAAACTTGTAACAGAAAGATGTAACTAGTGAGTACGTTGTCAGAATAGCTGAATATTTGCTATAAGTTTATAGTAAATAAAAACGAACAAAAGCAAAACAAATAAAAACCAGGTGTTGTGCTTAAATCTTTATTATATTCAAGAGGACAATTTATTTTTACTCTCAAATACATATGATTTATTCCAAATGAGTCAAAAACACAACTGTATGTATAATATTATGAAAGTTTCCAATATAATAAGTTTTCTTTTTGGTTATGAATATTTATAAATTTCCATTATTCCGAATTAGTTTTTAATACATTTCAAGCCCTTGCCATCTATAAAAAACTGGTCTTAACAAAATAGTATATTAATATATTATCATATAATAGAATTTTATCAGAGTCCTTCATTTTTTGGGTTAGCCATCTGAGATTCAGGGTGCAAAGATTTTAAATGGTGAACAGCTGATCCAGGACTAGTAGCAGAATGGTTTCTGACTCTGAATTGAATTTTCACACCTCAATTAGGGATATTATTTCTTTGCTCCTATTTTACAATTTTTACATTTGGATTATAAAAAGAGGTTAGGCTACCCAAGCCTGAAGATGTTGGGCTATTATTTAGTAGGACATTATCTCTTTGACTTACATTGTTCATGTCCTATTTCCTAACACATTGTCCTTTATTTCATGTACCTAATTTATCATTAACATATAGAAATATGTGATTTTGTTTTTTACCATTGAACCTAAAATGCCAAAAAACATTGATAAATATATTAATTTAAGTTTTGCAAGTACAGTGAAAATTCCTGTCACCATTCTATACTTCCTTCATCTAGTTCAGTTTTGCTGCAAGAATCCACCATGCCAAATGCCTTTAGATTTAAAAAGGTTAGCAACTTTCTTGCCAGATCTTTCTATTGTAAAGAGGAGCTAGAGAACAGGTGTAATGCATGTTTCTGGAAAAAATTGCAGGACAATCTG
Source organism: Rhinolophus sinicus (assembly GCF_057876585.1). Classification (NCBI taxonomy): domain Eukaryota; kingdom Metazoa; phylum Chordata; class Mammalia; order Chiroptera; family Rhinolophidae; genus Rhinolophus; species Rhinolophus sinicus. Next base: position 149,349,579 of record NC_142501.1, on the reverse strand, counting down.
AGATATCTTTCCTGTTCTTCTACTAGAGGAAGGATAAATTGGGAATAAAATATTTGTATTTCTTTGGGAAAGAGTCTTACAATATAACAACTCTTGAGAGGGCACAAAAATGGCCTAACAACCTTGACAGTGTTCTTTTAAAGTCTATTACATTCTGAAGTATTATTTCTAGATGGAAAGCTTTTTTCTTGCTTGATAGCTTTGATTTTCCAATATTGTATATGATTGCTTGCCTTAGTGTGCAAATTCAAATTTCAAAAGGCATTTTATTTTTCTCCCAGAACATTCAGGTTGTGTTTTGCTTTGTGTTTTAACCTTGGTTTCATTTCTAGTCAGAATATTAATATTTTTAGAACATGACTTTGAGGTGTTTAGACTATTCAGATTTTTATCTACCTTAATATAATTTCATTGGTGATAATCTTTCTTTTTCTCCCCACAACATCATTTTTATTTTTTTATTATTAGTTTCAGGTGTACAAAACAACATAATGATTAGACATTTATACCCCTCACAAATTGATAATCCCACAAAGTCTACTAGCCATCTGACACCATACATGGCTATTCTGATACCATTGACTATATTCCCCATGCTGTACTTTACATCTTGCGACCATGTATGTAATTTAATTATAACTGACAATCAGTATTATATTAGTTTCAAGTGTATAACAGATAATCTTTCTTTTTCATTGAAGAAAAGGGAAGTTTAAAATGGTTTCAAATGCATTATAAGTTACTCTTTTATGACTTTTTATGGTTTCTTATTACCCTAAAATTAGTTGTCTGTTATTGAAGTTTATTTATTATAGATGCAAAACTTTTATCAACAAAAAGGAATAAATTCTCACATGCCGTGATTTTGATTTTAGTGCTCCTCACTTTAAGGCTTCTTTATGCTTAGATAAAAGTGAAATATTTCTCATATGTTAGATAAATCTGTCTTGTTCATTGCTGTGAACTTAACTAATTCTAGAAGGATCATTGAACACGGATCACTGAACTACTATAAGCTGAGGATTTTTCTGCACTCCCAAATATGACAATTAAGATGGTAATAAAAAGGAGATACTTTCGAATGAGCTGTGTGTGAATCTGGTTGGAGTTTGTAGGGCACATTCTTCTCAGTGAAAGTTACTGTACATAGTGAGTGAAAGAGAATGCAGTTCCAGGTACGGGTAGGGCCATCGTTGGGAGACACACCTTGAAAAGTCCTATAGGCTCTACTAGGAAATTTTGTCTTCAATATGATAACATTGGAAAGCCATTAAATATTTCGAATTATGGGATAAAATTATCAGAGTAATAGTTTTAAAATGACTCTGGGTGATGAACACACAATGGGATTTATAGATGATGTAATACAGAATTGTACACCTGAAATCTATGTAATTTTACTAACAATTGTCACCCCAATAAATTTAATAAAATAAAATTAAAAAAAAAAGATTGCTATGAAGATGTATGGAGATACAATTGATGGATAGGAATATAGTTGAGGAAATTAGAAATTAGAAAACTATTGCAGTATTTCAGGTAGAAGATAACAACTTGGACAAGGGTGGTGGCTGTGGATATGGAGAGAAGTGAATACATTCCTTAGGAAGTAAATAGATAAAAACGTGGAGATGGATTTGATATGAAGGAAGAAGGAGGTGCTCAAGATTTGCTTCCACAAATTTGGTCCTGTACAGCTGGTTTACTAGTCATATCAAGCACTGAGATGTGGCTCCTGGAAAAGACCGGGCTTTTTTACTATTCATAGGAAGAAACCTGGAAGGCTCTACACCAAAAAGGTAAGAGTGGTTTGTAACATTGTTTCATTTTGACGAATTCTTAAAATGCACCTGAATTATTAGCATAATATGTGAGAAATTCATAGATGTGTAGGCTATAATTAGAGTTTCCAAATTTACCTTTAAACTGTGTTGACTAGATTAGTTCAGGCACATGATGACTTTGATTTTTTTTTTTTTTTTTTTTTTTATCAAAGTAACTGGCTGTTTATCTGCATTGGAGCTTAATAATCTTTCTAGAAGTGGCAAGCAAATCTTATCCATTTTTTTTTTTTTTTTAAGATTTTATTGGGGAAGGGGAACAGGACTTTAGTGGGGAACAGTGAGTGTGTACTTCCAGGACTTTTTTCCAAGTCAAGTTGTTGTCCTTTCAATCTTAGTTGTGGATGGTGCCGTTCAGTTTCAAGTTGTTGTCCTTTCAGTCTTAGTTGTGGAGGGCACAGTTCAGCTCCAGGTCCAGTTGCCATTGCTAGTTGCAGGGGGTGCAGCCCACCATCCATTGCAGGAGTCGAACCGGCAACCTTGTGGTTGAGAGGACGCGCTCCAAACAACTGAGCCATCCGGGAGCTCAGCGACATCTCAGCTCAAGGTGCTGTGTTCAATCTTAGTTGCAAGGGGGCGGAGCCCACCATCCCTTGGGAGACTCGAGGAATTGAACTGGCAACCTTGTGGTTGAGAGCCCACTGGCCCATGTGGGAATCGAACCGGCAGCCTTTGGAGTTAGGGAGCATAGAGCTCTAACCGCCTGAGCCACCGGGCCGGCCCCAAGTCTTACCCATTTTTAACTGCATACTTTAATGCACATAATGAAATACAAAATGTTGATAGACACAACTGTTGCTTGTCAAATCATCATTAGAAGTGTTTTCAGAGCAAACAAACTGCATTTTTAGATAGTACTCTTTTTAAATGATCTTGACATCTGTGGTTGGGTCCTGTCTTTACAGGTAGCTCCTTTTTCTTTGCTCATCACGTCCACCTCTCAGCACTGAAAAATGGGCTGCAGCAGAGCACTCAGGAAAAAGATTCCTTAGCTATCTCTTGTTAGGACACTTTTTTTTTTTTTCTTGCCACCCAGATAGGAATGGGAATAGGGGCCTGCACAGTAGTTGAAGTGATAAGAGGAATCCTAACTCCCCTTTACTTTTTCCTCACAGGAATTGATTCCCTCCTAGTAACATCTGCCATTAAACACTTTTGGCCAGCTCTTGAAAATGAACGAACTATTATTTTATTGCAGTGTGAGGAATATTGAAGTTCACTCACAATTGTTGGAGAGAGGTTGGTAAATTAGGACTATACTGTCTGACTTTATTCAATGAGTTCAGTACAATATTTTTCAGGTTTCCTTTATTTTTCTCCTTAGAAAGTCTGGTTTATCCTGTAATTTCAACCATGCAATCATTTGTGTATGCTTCATTTCTATCATTTCTTGTGAAAGTCCAAACTGAGTTATTTTCTACTTTATGGTTAGTGTTCAAGTAAGTACTTTTTCAGTTTGAATCCTAACTCTACTCCTCATTTGCATTTTGAAGCTCTTTGAATCAGAAAGGTATTTGAAACCTGAGTTGGTGGCTTCCCCCTGCATCCTCCACAAAGTTTAGAATTGATCTTTTCTGAAATTCAATCTTTTAGCGCCAGCTTCAAGCTGCATATTCTTTTTTGTTGGTTCTATATTTATGCAATTACTATTCGTGATAAAATGGGAAAAACAATTAACAGTTGGCATCCCAACCTCTCTTAGGAAAGAACCTGTATTTACTTGGGAAACACCAGGCAAATATTTATGAATAGAACAGGAGTCTGAAAATGCAGGATAGGAGTGGGACAGTTCTACAAATTCGAGGTTAAAGGATTTGTTTGTTGCACCAGAAAGAAAGAAAGGGGAATCAGTGAGCTGTTGCAAAGTCACAGGCATGAGTCATGGCACATAACTTCTATTTGTGACACTTTCTCAGTTTCAGCAGCCCAACAATAACAACAACAAAAAGCAAACAGAAAGAACAAAAATGTGAGACACAATCTTGGGTGAAGGTAGTTCTTGGGAAGTGATTTTTGTTGTCCAATGTGAAGAAGTAGGGACATAAGATAAGGAACATAACAAGGCAGTAGCAGACACACTGCTAACTCTATTGATTGCTATGGAATCAACCCCAGTGGACCCCTCTTAGACACTCTCAGAATGTCCCACTGGAGGACAAGGCTGATGGGGAGGCTGGGGTACCAATGAAGTCCATTCCCCTTCATGTAGGGTGGCCTGTGCCTCCTTCCCACTTTACCCTCAGCTTTCAGAATTATGTGTGGGGGCAGCAGGACAAGTTCCTTGATGCCAGAGACTACAATTCCCTCTAATACCTGCCCTCTCCTCCAAATCTTGAATAAATTCTACTGAAACCATCATATGCTTATTGGGAGGGGATGTTATGTGAAACTTGGTTGAGAGGTTGAATTGTTTCTCAAGGCAAAAAGTTGAACAACTTTCAAGGATGCAGCATGGTGGAAAAAGAGAAAGCCATGACTAAATAAGTTGCAGAAACTATTAGCAATTGTGGGAAGGTTTTAAACTGTGACAGGCTAAAGGACTGAGGTTCAAATCCAAATTTGGCTAGATCTCTGAGAGGCAGGAGATCTTGAATCAGTGAATCCTGCAAATCCCATAGCTAGGGGTTGCCATGAACCAGACAAGTAAAATAAATGATTGAAAAGGCTTTTAAAAAAGGGCATCTCAGTATTTTATTTTGTTTAATTTTATTGTTAGGGTCATGAGTTTTATATATATATATATATATATACACATATATATATATATATTTTAACTTCTCTTCATAATCTCTGTCTCTCTGTTCTTTCTCTCTCCAATTAGAAACCATGGGAGTTGTAAGGCCCTAGAGTTTGCATCAATCTGTTTAGAATGGGCACCTGCTACTTTGCTCAAGTAGAAGATTCTACTGAAGTAATCTCCTTAGAATTAGGGGACCTTTTCTTTCCTTTCTTCCTTCCCCCCACCACTCCCTGTTGTTTTCTTTTGATCTATTCACAGTAACTAGAACAGTGCCTGGCCCAAAGTCAGAGCTCAGTGAATATTTGATGAATGAGAGAACAAATTGGTTACATGTGGGAATGCAGCTATAGTGTTATCAGATTTTTTTAAATATGCAAGCTGGGAATGTGAATTTTTAGCTGAGACATTCTGGTTTTTAGATATTGGAAACCAATTAAAAATGTTAAATGCTTCTGTTGGTTCCATCTTAGCAGATAATCAAAATATACCAAGAAGGACTGTCACTTTACCACCTGTGCTCTAGGTTTTAAATTTGATTTTCTAAAGGTGTGTGTGTGTGTGTGTGTGTGTGTGTGTGTGTGTGTGTGTTTTAGCAAATTTGGCACCCAGTGTAACCATCCTCAGACTTTTTAATAATTGATGGTCACCAGAACATATCATTGGAATCTCCAGTCACTGTTCTCCACTTCTTAGATATAGAACTTCAATTCACAATGATTTTGGGAAGAGTTGTATATATTAATATATATGTGTGTGTGTAAATATATGTTTATACATGTAAATATATAATAAATATGAGTTTTATATAAAATTATATATATGAAATATTTTGGAGAAAGGGAGCAGGCTATAATGGTTCCAAAGTTTTCTCCTACTACATTATTTGGCTATCTTTTTGTGTCTTGTGATGCTGATGCTAATGCTGAAAAGCTATCTTGAAGTCCTCATAGTTAATGTTCTCTCCTTCAAGAAATTTTCTCCCAACTCATTAGCCTTTGTGTATGTATTTAGTTAAAGTTTCATATAGACTGGAAGCACTTTAATTTTTCTCTTATATTTTATCGAGCACCTAGTACAGCACTGGACTTATATGGATAGGTGTTCAGTAGTCCTCTGTCAGAATGAATTCTATCAATATCTAAACAGAGGGAGACACAACTTTTCAGAAAATAAAAACTTTTTCCCCACTTGACTTTTTGTTCACTTTTGAAAGCATACTTATTTCTCATAGCTCTCAAACGTGAAATCTTATATTAGCCTTTGCTTCTTGAGTTTTTCCTCCTGCATTGCTTTCAGTTGAATTCAATTTCTTCATTCTTCTTAGAGCCTGAGTCTAAATAATATCATGCAGGAAATTTCAAATTAATTTTTTACAGACTATCATCTAAAGGTTTGTTTTCTTCTGGTGTAAAATTATAAAATATATTTTCTTGGTTTGACCAAATTCCCACCTTCCTTAAAATCATGTAGTTCCTCCTTATCAACATCTGAATGAAATTTAAATTTTTCCCAATTTAATTTCCAGTCTTCTCATTGCTCTTCTTTTCCTGTCTTTTTATCTTTTACAATTAGCCTGTTATCTTTGAACCAAACAAAATGGCCAGTGAGGAATTCTGGTTTCTATGTTTGGTCCTCTTTCCTAGATCCCAGAATACCAACTTGTTAATTTTCAATGATAAAATTAATTATTGCGTCGTGAGAACACCTGAGTTTGCCTGACTATTTCAGTTTTCTCTTGGCAATTGTCATGGGAAATCACTCTATAATCTAAGCCACTTATTAATTTTTCCACAAGACACTATTGTCACAGAAACTATAAATACTCTAAATCCTTTGATCACCACAGTCTTTGCCTGTTGCAGAACCACATGGGAGGCCAATTCATAATCAGAAGGTACTTGGTGAGTGTGGAATTAGAACAAGTAGCTCTAGATGAATCAAATATTAGTAGGATGAGGCTAAGAATTCTTCTGAGCAACTCTTTATGCTTGCAAGGTGTTCTAATAATGGTTCTGAAACCTGCGTAGGTAGAAGCTGTAGAAACTATTATATAAAAGCTACAGGCAGCTTCTGTAATGGGTAAAGACTTGAATCTTTTTTGGAGCTGATTGCTTCTTCACCCTGGGAAAACCTCCTGAATGGGTCTTTCATTGCACAAATGTAAAGCAAGAATCACTTAAGAATTGTACATTGTTCTTAGAGAAAAATTTGATGTAATTGTTCACCCAAATGAAAACATTTTGGACTGTGAAGCTACGTGCACTGTTTGCTAAGGTGTGATTTTTGCCTCTGCTTATACTTGGTGAACTTCTCCCAGCCTCAGTTTCCTCCTCAGTAAAATGGGGACAATAATATTTGGGAAGATTAAATAAAGTAATAGAAAGAAACTTCTTTGAATTGTGTCTCACATCTAGCAAGTAGCTTAATATTAGTGATGATGATGTACTAGAATATCACTACTTTTAAAAATAAATATTTTATTTCTTTGTCTGGATTGAGACTGCACTTTGCCAGTAAATGTAATTTTGTTCTTCCTGGAGATGAGGGTACTTTGGATGAAGATAGCAGAATGAAATACATGTCTGGTCCCTGCTGCTTGCAGGAGCACTATGTATCGAGCATGTGGCAGCAAGAGCCACATGGAAATGGTTGTTGATTCTGCACTTGATTAACTCAAATGGAAATAGTAACATGTATTACTATGTTCTGATGTGATTGCCTGTCTCTAGAAGGGAGTTTTGCTTGAATTTCTACCCACAACTACCTTGAGGGGAGGAAGATTCTGGGACAGAAAATTAGAAGGTAGGCTTTTACGTGAGGTACAAGGGGAATTTATTTTATTATTTGCTCTGACCACAGGACTCTTGGGTGTCTACATGTGAAGGTGGGTTGGCATCCTCTTGTGTGGTATATAAATCAGTTACTATCCCGTGAAAGTAGGCTGGGGTGGGGCTAAGGCCTGTTGTGATTTTGGCAATATTGCTACTTGTTAAAATGCATTCTTCCTTTTTTTCATTGTAATTGAAGTGTTTGGTAAATGGTTGGCCAGTTACATTACATTTCTTAGCTCTTTTTGCAGTTAGATATTGTCATATGACTGAGTTATCTCTAATGGAATGTGAGTAGAAGTGATGTATCCCCTCACAAGTCTGGCTTATACGCCTACTGAGAATATTGCCATGCTCTTTTATTCTGCCTACTAGAATGACAGTGGCCAGAGAGCTCTTATAACCTGCATGTCATGAAAATGGCAGAGTCACCATCAGACTAATGCATGAATGGCTGCATGGAGAAAAGCTGGAATTGCCCTGGAACACTTTTTATGTGAGAAAGACATTTTTAAAGGATTGAATTTTTGGTATTTGTTTCAACCAATTTGCCTATTGTAACCAATCCAGAAATTAATGTTTGGGCAATGGTGTTTCAGGATGAAAAGTTGGAGAAATACATGATATCATGGCAAAACACTGACATTTATTAAAACTATCTCCAACTACAACTTGGAATGCAGACCACATGCTCATATAGTTTTAGGTGTAGTGGTTGGAAAGAGCTGGAATGTTTATGCATGTTGGCTGCTATTCATTGCTTCAAGTAAGGTACTGTATTACAAGAATTGGCTGGTTTGTGCACAGAGATTGAAGGGGAGAGAGGGAATTCACAAAGGAAGGGCCTCATAGGGTTGGAAAAGCTAACTGCTTCTGAAACCCAAACAGGAAATAAGACTTTAAAAGGCTTTAAATGCAAAGGCCCAATAAGATGTCTAAGTTAAAGTAAGGTTCTTAGCCTTGCAGCAAAAATCTGATATTTTCTTACTGTTTTAGATATAGCTGTCATTAAGTCCATACATATGAGTGTACACACACTCACACACACATACATACACACACTCTTCAGAATAGTTTTTAAAAAGAGCAGACTGAAGATTTGTGTCTAAGAAATTATCTGGGTATAGCCACTGACACTTGGAAGGGACAAGAAATAAATAGTTCAAAAACTTACTTAGTTTTTGAGGGAGTTGTACTGCCAAAGAAACCGAAAACCTCACCTGAGCAAGTTTTTGACTCTTTGACCTGTAAAAAGGGCATCCACTCAATGCTAGTTACAGATGTGCCATGGAGGATGACATACAAGGAGGGAGGGATCTCTTGGAGATTGAGGAGCCTCTGAATATGGGGGACAACACAGCATCTCCCAGAAAGCAGAATCACACCAATCTGGGGTTCCCTCTATTACAAGGGCAGTGTCTTACACAGTGCCCATCTAGGTGGAGTGCATCCTTTCAACAAACTGACTGTTGCATTTTGTCAGTCTTCTCTTTAAATAAAATATAATAACAAATTTCTTTTCCTTTTTTAGCAGTTTTAGGTTTACAGAAAAATCGAGTGGAAAATACAGATAGTTCCTATATATACCCTTACCCCAACTCCCTCCCCCGCCACTTTCCCCTACTGTTAACATCTTCCATTAGTGTGGGGCATTTGTTACAATAGATGAACTGATATTGATATATTATTAGCTAGATTCCATAATTTTCATTGGGGTTCTCTCTTTATGTTGCACATTCTATGGGTTTTGACAAATGTATAATGGTATATATCCATCATTATAATGTAATACAGAATAGTTTCACTGCACTAAAGCTCCCTGTGCTCCATCTATTTCTCTCTCCTTAAACCTCCACCACTGTCCTGACCCGCCCTAGCCCCTGGTAACCACTTATCTTTTCACTCTCACCTTAGTTTTGCCTTTTCCAAAATGTCATATGGTTGTAGTCATACAGCACTTATCCTTTTCAGATTGACTTCTTTCATTTAGCAATCTGTGTTTGAGGATTTTCATGTCTTTTTGTGGCTTGATAGTTTTCTTTTTTGTTTTTTTTTTTTTGTTTTATTAAATCACTGGATAATGTTCCACTGTATAGATACACCACAGTTTGTTCTCCATTCACTTCTGAAGAACATCTTGGTTGCTTCCAGGTTTGGCAATTATGAATTATTAATGTACAGGTTTTTAAATGGATACAAGTATTCAACTCATTTGGGTAAATACCAAGGAGCATGACTGCTGGATCATATGGTAAGAATACGTTTACTTTTGTAAGAAGGCTTCAAACTATCTTCCAAAATGGCTTTACTGCTTTGCATTCCTACCAATCATGAGAGTTTCTGTTTCTCTACATATTTTCCTCTTTAACAGGAATTTTATTGGTTACCCTGCTCCATCAACTTACATTGACTGGGGCTCAGGCAGAAAACTTTTGTTTTGGTCTCTGTGCTACAAAACAAACAAACAAACAAACAAACAAACAATTCCCCCACCCCACCCCCCAAGAAAAACAAAAACACAAGCAATACAACAATAAAACTCATCCAGCCCTGGTACAGAAACTTCGTATTTCTGAGATACTGGACTTTGAACTCAGTGAAGCGACTGGATAAGACTTTGAATTATCTCCTTGGGAAGTGAACGAGTCTATTTTATTTAGGTACAGATATTTGATGGTCAGAGAGGTAGACCATGTGGAGATGGCTCATTGTCCCTGAGAACTTATTCCCCCTTTCTTCCATTGTAAGTGAAGGCCTGGACATATGGCTAGCCAGCTACACAGTGTTTCCCAACAGTCCTTGCCTTTAGGTGTAGTCATGAGATTATGCCCGTCCAATGGTTCCACTATTCATTTATATGAGTACCAATAATGTGTGCTATTTCCAAAGTTGGCTAAAGTTCCAGACATGCCTCTCATGTTCTTTCTTATTTTTCTTTGTCCTGGAATGGTGATAATCAAAGGTGACTAGAGGGATGTTGGAAACCATATGTTTTAAATGACCAAACCCTGTCAGTTGTGGTCCCTAAATAACAGCATCGAGGAGAACTACCTTACTGACTAAACTGCTTCCCCCTGGACTAGTAAGTGAATGAAGAAGGAACTTCTACTTAATTTGAGTGAAGCTTGATTCTATTTGTAATAATAACTCAGTTCTGCTTTTACCTATCTTAATTAACACATATGTATAATGTAAAGTACATTAATTATTTTTTTCTTGTCCTACACGCTCATAATGCTTCCTGTTTAAAAATATAATAATGATCATGGACAGGGAGGTTATGATCTCATTCTAAATTGATTCTTTTCTCAGTGTCACTGATGGTCTGAGATGCAATGTAATATAGAAGTAAAGAAATTGTCATCCAGTACTTTATTACCTATACCTACTACATATATTTAAATGTCAGATTTTGTTAATGTGGGAACATATGTTTAACTTGTAAAACTTTAGTTTACTTACGTAAGTAAATAAAGGGGATAATAGTGCTTATTTCATAGATTTGTTGTGGAAATTAATGGAAATAAATCATGGGAATAATTAGCATACAATTTGGCACTTAGGTGCTCAGACAACTTTAGCTATTAGCTAGCTCTAAACTCTGTGAAGTTGGATTTTATACCCACATTTAGTGGAAAGTCTGGAGTTTAAAATAAAATAAACAAAAAACGTTCCTGCTATGCTCATAGCCTCTGGGTGAAATTCCTTTCGACTTTAGTCAGAGTGAGAAAATGAGAAAGTATAAAAGACAGGGGTTTTGTTTGATTTCCTGGGGGAATAGCCAATTTCCCCAAATAAAGTAAAATAATAGCACCTCCCACTGGGCAGAGAGTTTGTAAAGAGAATTGCTAAACCTCTTCATACAGGAAAACCCAGCAGTCAGGGCAGATGCCAGAAACAGCACGAAGGGGGTAACACAATGAATTGAGAATGTGTACAAAGAGTTCAGCAACTGGCAACCGGAATGAAAGCTGCAGTGAGCATGTGTTGCATGGAAGTTACTGGCAGATTAAGTTCAGAAATCCAGCAGCAGCTGAAGCAGTGAAGACAGTAAATAGTTTAAACTGGCAACCAACACTTTTACCAAACACTTACATACACATAATGAGAACAATACAACAGAGAGTGTGAAGGAGAACGAGAATGGAGGTGACTGGGATTCATAGGGAGGTCAAAAAGCCCAAATGTCAGGATTAGCATTACTTTCAAGGGTCTCTGCAAACCCCCTACGTGGCACCAAGAAATAAAATAGAAGAGCGGAGAAGCTAAGAGCAGTAAGCCAACTCATACTTTCAAAAAGAGGACGGTGAAAAAAACAATTGGAGGGAAGAGATTTTCCATCTTCCTATGCAAGGAGGAATTGATGGTCATATCCAAACTTTAAAAATACTCTACTCTTTGCATTGTAAAATCATTTACAGTATGCTTGAGATATTCTCAATTAAGTTCCTCTTTGTTATAATTCCCAATGCATAATTCTCAGAGGGAATTTTTCTGTATTAAAAGCAATGGAGAGTTTGGACCCTAACACATGTCTGGCTATTATAATAATAACTAGTCAGTGATTGATTATATTGAGTTCAATCCATCACTTCCTAACCTGTAAAGAAAAAGGGCAGCTAGGCTTAAACAATCAAAGTTGAGTTTAAATTCTTCTCTGATATTCTGCAAATCAAGTGATGGTGGAAATGAATCAAATTTAAGTGCAGAAAAAAAAAAATCTCTTGGTGAATAACTTCAGAAGCCAGGATTGAATATTCTTTGTAAAATATTATCTTTCTCTAAGGAATGCAACTTTTAGAGATTTGAGATAGTCTTTGATCTTCTGTTTGTTTTATAGCAGGACAGTCTAACAAATGTTATTCATGTTTTACCTAGTCTATCTTATCTCCTACTGTTTCTCAACATGAAGCTTCCAGTCTGGGCATGCTGGAAGTTCACTCTGTCACATCGCCCACACTCCTTCTTCTGAGCTTACCTTCTGCACTCATACCATTTTCAGTCTTTTTGTGATAGTTTTCAGTTTTCTCTCTTCCTCCAAAACTTGCTCGTTTTTTAGAGCCCAACTGAAATCTTCTGACCTTCTTCCTATCATTGAACTCATGTAGCATATAATTCTTCAAACCGCATAATTTAACACTTTATTATATCGTCTTTTAGTCATTTCATGCATGTAAATCATATTTTGCTAATAAGACAACAAATTCTTTGAGTGAATGGCACAGGTCTTTTTTCAGGCACGTGGTAGACATTCAATAAATATTTATTTATGGATTGTTTAATATGCTTCCTAATGCACATAAGTTACTGTTAGGAAGTAATTATGCAGTGAAAGATTGTGGCAAAAATAAAAAATTGTTGCAAAAGGAAGTTGAGCAGACTACTGGATAAAAACAAAGCTTACATTAATGGTAGCAAATGACATGATTAACACCTTTTCTGGCAGCATTGCAGCTTGAATTTGATAAAGAAAAGTAATTTCTACAAAGAACCAAAAGCTAAATTAAATGATTGAATTTAACTCTATAGTGTAAGGATATGTTAGTAGATTTTTAAAAAGATGACGTTTGAGTGTAATTTCAGTGCAATGCATCAATCTGCCATTGAGCTAATGAACTTTAAGTAAAAAAAAAAAAAATCACTGAAGAGTTTGGTACAGATTACTCCTTCAAATATCCTTGGGGAGTAAGATGCATAGGTAATTCAATTAAAATCTATCTTGTCTGACCCCAATGACAACAATGTTCAACCCACAAGTCACCTGTAGTCGTTAATGGACTATTTTTTAATTGCTTTAAAAGTATTAATGGTGATTACAAGGGAGTAGAGTGTTTCTTATTTATCTATTCCTCCTCAATAAAATGAATTTCTAGTGTGTTTCTTTTTTCTTTTCTTTAACACTGGCAGATTACAATAAACTTCAGTTGTTCTAATTTAAATTTCATCTGAGGAGAAACAAGCCCATTTGGTTGCCTGTTATTTGCCTAATCTCTCCGTCTTTATGAATGCCTTGAGATTATGGGATCAAATTAGTTCAACCATAAAATGTGGGACTAAACAAGTAATCGGTGACTGTAAACTAATAAAAAGTAAAATAAAACAGAAACACCTTTTCCTATGAGTTCTAATGGGCCTGCATCCAAGTTCACAGCTCAATTAAAATATGATTTTCTGGTTTTCTGAAGGGAATCATAAGTGTTTAGAGACTGTTTCACAAATAATACATTATGAAAGAGTCATAAAATGGATACATTTTTGAGAAATGGTGAAAGTGCATATAACTGAACACCATTAAAACGTGGAATAATATTAATAAAAAACACAGAACCCGTAGTTAGAATATTTAAATTAATGCTTGACCAAATATGGCCTTGGGGTCCACCATCAGAATTACCCAGATGTTTAAAATGCAGATTCCTAGTTCATACCCCAGATCTATTTGAATCAGAATTTCTGAAGGTGAATCACAACAATCTATATTGTAAAGTTGCATCCCTGATGATTCTTATAAATGTAACAATTAGAAAACAATTAAAATCCACGTAACTTCTTAATTCTTGACTTGCAAAAATGTCTAGAAAGATAAACACCACACTACTGATAGAGTTAACTTTTGACTACAATGTTGAAGGAAGGTGAACTCTCGCTTTTTAAATTATCAATCTTTGCATTGTTTTTTCTGAAAGATCTGGCAACCTGTAGTAAAATAATACATCTAATTTGATGGTTTCTGATATTAGGGTTGTGTTTTGTCATCCCCCTTTCCCCTCCCTCCCCATCTTTTGCTTAAGAGGAGCATATTGGGGAAATTGTGGTGTGGCCATGAGGAATCTAGATGTGGTGTTTCAAATCTGAAACTGTCTTAGTCGGCTCAGGCTGCCATAACAAAGTACCACAGACTGGGTGGCATAAACACCGGGAATTTATTTTCTCACAGTACTGAAGGATAGAAGTTCTAGATCAAGGTCCAGTGGAGTCATTTTCTGGTGAGAATTCCCTTCCTGGCTTGCAGGGGGACACTTTGTCCTCACATGCCCTTTCTTCTGAGTGTGGCAGAGAGAGAGCTCATGCCTGTCTCTTCTTAAAAGGACACTAAACCTATTGGATCAGGGCTCCATCCGTATGAAGTAATTTAACCTGAATTACTTTTTTACTTCAAATACAGCCATTCAACATATAAATTATGGTGGGGACACACACATTCAGTCCATAACATAAATGAACTAATGTATTTATGTTTGAGCGATGGAGTGGAGGAATGGAGTAAGAATCTTTGTCAGAAACCATGAAGATAAGCCAGGGTCAAAATGTAGAAACCAAATGCCAAAACTTAAGAGGTAGAAATGAAGTAATAAAAGTAAAATAGGGCAGAGATAAATAATTGGAAGGAATAGGATTAAAATGAGAATAATCCAGAAAGATGACCACAACCGACAATGGATATTTCCTTTTAGAGGGAAAAAAAAAAAAAGATAGTACAAAGGGGTCCAGCTAACTTAAATTTTCATTGTTAAGGGTTCAAGAGTCATATATGATCCTAAATTTATTAACTTTTTTCATGATTTAATTTTTTAAATCACAAAATAAAATTATTTAATTCATTTGTATTTTAAAGAGAACTGTGCTGCTTACTTTAGCATGAGGACTGTGAATTTATTATTGAAAGTCCAATTGTTGATTTTAAACACTTAAGAATAAACATAAGTCTGTTAAAAAGATAAATAGAAATAATGTAACTTAGAAACATCAATAGTAAAAATCTGGAATGATCTTGATCTAGTCAGGGACATAATCTAAATGGCTAAGCTTAGTTTTTCTAGAAAAAAATCTCTAATGGGAAAAATATAGAGAAAAAGGATAGTTTTCTAAAACAGAATTTTCAATATTTTACCCTATCACTTTCTCTTTCCTTCTGCATGTAAGTTTATGTGATGCAAAAGATCTTGTTGACGTAGAACAAGGTGAGGTTTTGTTCTATATGTGGGCTTGTGGCATTTCTGCCTCTCCCATTCCTGCTCAGCTGTGTTCTTCCCTGCCCTTTATGTGAAGATACATCCTTGCTTAGGTCCTGCTGATGAGATCATGCTGATGAATACTAGGAACACATTTGTTATTTTGGTAACGTCTAGAAATAGTTTTGGTGTTATTCAATCAGGATCTTATATGTCTAAAATGAATTTCTTGGATCTACCTGTCTACTCAGCCTACTGTAACTTCCATACGGGTCTCATCAGTTGGCTCAATTCTGCCTTCATGTACTGGTAAGTACTAATTTTCTCCAGGAGCTAAGTTTAATCCTGAACTGCTTACCTAAATGTAACTCTAACACTTTGATTAGCTTTTGGTACTGCCGTAGCATGGGAAGGTGTATCTTGTGCCTGGTATAGTCATTTCTGTTTGGTACCGGTATCTTCTGCATAGCTTGATTGCCTGATATCAGGCATCTGTTATAGACCTGATTTCAAGTCTTGCCTGCTCCTTTGAAGCTTTACTCTGTATTCCTATTTGCCTGGTTGGAGTCCCTTAGTCTTTGGTGGTTATTGATACAAACCATGTCCTCTGCAGGCACTAATTCTTTGTAGAGCTTTGCCTTAAGGAAATGTCAGTTTTCTTTCAGTCGTCTCTCTCTTTTATGGTCTTAGTTTCCTTCTCCTGTTCACTAGCCATGATTTTTGTTCATCAGGCTTGCTTAAAGGTCATGTTCATTCAACATGTACTTAAAATAAATTTTGAGTTATGTTTCCCAGAGATAACGTGCATGCTAAAAGATATCTGGTTCCATGGGAAAAATGAACATTCTTGAATCATAGACAGACTTGGTAGAATTATCCCTTGTGAGAATTCCCCAGGGTTTAGCAACCTCACTTAATTTGTGGAATGAGCTGTTTAATAATATGAATTCAGGAAAAGAAAAAAAGAAAAAAATCCCTTTGAGGAAACTAGCCACCAGAAAGTATCTTGCCCTCTGGACTAGTTCTTCAGGAGAATGATGGACCTGGTGCCAGTGATTATTCCTATTTTTGAGAGGCTGATGCAAACACTTGCTGATCAGTTTTTGCTATTTTGTGCTATACGAGTATAAGATCTCTTGAGAATGGGATGTTTTATGCTCCAGCTCATGCTCCACTCTACATTTCTCAGTACATACCTGGAGTATAAGAAAGCAAGCAATGAATACAATTTTGAGGAGTCTTCCATAATATTCCTTTAGCATTGTAATGCCATTCTTCTTGGATTCAAACATAGCTACAGCATTCCTACTTTATGTATACCTAATTTTTGACTGACAATTTCATGCTTTTACCAAATGATTCCAAATAAGCTTAGTCTTACATATTCAGATTGAAACAATACCATTGCTAGCACCCCTAATTTGTGAAACCAGTTATATTCTCATGTGCTTGCTATGCATTTTAGCACACAGCTTCCTGTTATCACAATGTAAAAATCTGCGTGAACTCCAGTCCTCTTTTCCCCTTTGGCTTTTTAAAATCTGTCTTATTTACTGACCTTGGTACCTTGAGCTGTTGTGTGACCAATGTTCCCCTTGCCTTTATCACAAGGAACCATTCTTAAGTAAACTCTGAACCTAGACCTTCATTTCTTTACCTTCTTTCTTGTAATTAGTGGGTCAGCTGTTGGTCTATTTGTCTTCTTTTCCTTAGGCTTGTTTCGTAGAGTATTTCAGCAGGAAACCTGGAGGAATATTGTCATTCAGGTGCTTTATGTGTCAATACATTGTAGATTATAAAATACATTAATTTTTAACAAATAATAAAAAAAATTGAACCTCAGAGAGTTTAAGTGACTTTCCAAAGCCAAATCACTAACAAAAGGTAAATTCAGATTTAAAATGGGCTCTTCTGATTTAAGTCCGATTCTCTTTTAATGATATTGTATATTAATATATGAGTATTGTTGGCCCTTTTATTGGTGGGAAAGTAAAAACATGAATTTATAAGCACTCATTGATTTTTCAGGTAGTCATTTTATGTAGCTGCTCCACTCATTGAAGGATGGCAGCAAAACCTCAAACCGTAATCCATAACTGTCTTCAATTCCATCATGATTCTTCTTTGCTGAGGTCTTGATCTAATTAAATTGTCATCACCCTGTGAAAGTATGGTTAGAGGGCATTTTATGAAGTTTAGTTGAAGAGGAGGAGAAAATGAGGAATTAATTATCTGATATAACAGTATCACAGATTTCTTTGTTGACACATAATTTGAAAGTTAAACCATTCCTAGAAAAGAGCAAGAGACATTTTAGTGTGAAGGGGATCCCACTAAAAAAAAAAAAAAAAAAAAAAAAAAAAAATTATATATATATATATATATATATATATATATATATATATATATATATATTTACACCTAAATTTAAAATGTAAAAATCAAAATAACATTTTAAATGTCTCTTGTTTTACTCGAATTTTGACAGAGTGAAGGACTATTGGAAAAATGTTAAAAATATGACCTATTTATATATTTGATTAGGATACAAGTAGATACAAGGATTCAGTCAGCACTAGAATTTCAGAGGAGTTAATTTTACTGACTATATATTTATTTTTACTGACTCTGTGCAAAAGAAATATATTTATTTTTGTATTAGTCTAACTAGAGTTACATACGTTTATTAAACCAACATTTCTGTGGAACTAAGCTATGGACAACTTAGTTCTGGATAGATTTTAGACTTTTAACTGCTAAGGTGTGGTATCCTGCTACTGGCCTAAGTTAAAAATAAACATAATATATCACTGGTGATTATTATTATTAAAATTGCTTTCATCTTCAGATGGAAAATTTTGGAAAACAATCTAATCTTCCTATTCTTTAGCCTTGGTATCAGTTTATCATTAGACTATTCTCTAATCATTTTAAACTGGGATATAGCAATAACTTTCTAACTGATTTCCCTTCTTCCAGTCTGTTTTTCAAACATAACTTTCACACTGTTGTCAGCTTTTGCATACTACCATATCACTTTCTTTATGTCATTCAATTAAAATGATGGATAATATATAACGGGTTTAGGTATCTATAAAGAGCAAGTAGTAATATTGAAAAGTTGGTTGTGAAGTTCAGGAGGGAGCTGTCAGAGATAATTAGGGGTTATAGATAGTTAGAAGAGAAGATAATCAATATCAAACAAGTGGGTGTAAGAATAGAAACTAGCGAATTAAATTGAGAAGAAATTCTCTAGAACCATAGCTTGCAGAATTTTCACCATGACTTGCGATGAGAAACACATTTTTTTATTTTGGCCAGGTATACAAATACACAGTAACCCATGTATAAATGCACACACACACACACACACACACACACACACACACCCCTGAAACAAATGTCACCAAACAATTCTTATTATAATTTGTGTGATATTTCTGATTATTTCAAGTCAATTCTACTTTATTTTATTAAAAGAAAAACATGTTGGTGATCTACTAATTAAGTCTACCAGTAAGTCTCGATTCACAATTTGAAAAATACTTCTACACAGGAAAGTAGCTGCAAGTGTAGTGTCATTAAAACCTGGGATGAAAGAGTTTCAAGGAGTGATTAATCAAGAGAGTCACAGACAGCAGAGAGATTAAGATAATGGTCAAAAGACCTCAGATGGGTTTAATAGTAATAAAGTAGTAATTAGGAGGTGACTATTGCACTGCTGATTCCAGTGATCAGAAGTGGAATGAAACCAGACTTTTAAGGGCTAAGAAATGATCAACAGAGGTAGATTGTATCTCTACAGGAAATTTTAAAAAGGCATGAGGATATTTGTCATGCGGGGGGACCCTGCTTGCTGCACCATTTGTCGTGCAGGGTGGCCAGCGGGGTCTCTTCTGAGGTCTCTAGTCCCGCTCCCCACATAAGAACACAGGACATGGTGAGGCCAAATAGGAACACCCATGGAGCCATAGATAGGGGAGTCATACCACTATAGTCTCACTGTTGGCATCTGCCTCTCTGCAATCCCCTCTTGCTAGCTCAGCCACCATCTTCTTGCTAGCTCCCATTTTTTTTTTTTTTTTTTTTTGCTAGCCCCCATTTCTCGTAGTCACAGCAGTTATATTAGTGGCCAATGGCTCACTGGGTACAGCTGATGGCCAACTAGCCACAGCTGACGGCCATCTACTACCCGAGCCAGCACCTTTCCATGTGAGGCCGAGAGCCTGGAAACTGCACTCCTGGCTCTGTCCCCACAATATTGTTAACCTCCACTTTACAAATAAGGAAGTGGGTCCACAAAAGATAAGAAATTATCCCACACTTGCACAGGTAGTGGTAACAGAGCCAGCATTCAAACCTAGCTACATCATACTCTGCAACCTAAGATTTTCCATCATATCATAGGAAGTGGTAAGTGATGAAGTCCATGGCAGGATTGATACTTTGCCTCATATCTTGTTCTCCAGTTATCTTTCTTTGTTCATCTAGCTACATCCTTCTTTTGAGCATCTATTGAAGCATATTTGTTGTAGTCATTAGACACCTTTCAAATACTGCCTTTTGTTACAATTATTTTTGCATGTCTTGTCTGCCACATTAGGCTTTAAGTTGCATTTTAGCAGAAATAATGTCCTATTCTTTTGATTTTGTTGGTGATTGTGGGGACAGAACCAGGAGAACAGTTTCCAGGCTCTCGACCTCACGTGGAAAGGTGCTGGCTCAGGTAGTAAATGGCCATCAACTGTGATTGGATGGCCATCAGCTGTGGCTAGTTGGCCGTCAGCTATAACCAGTGAGCCATTGGCCACTAATTAGCTGCCATGGCTACGCTAGCAGAGAATTGGGGTTAGCAAGATGGTGGCTGAGCTAGCAAGCGGCGGAGTGAGGGTTGCTGATTGTGTGGCTCCTGTTTCCCCAACCCTGCCACCAGCGAGACTATAGCGAGATGACTCCCCTATCTATGGCTCCGTGGGTGTTCCTTTTTGGTCTCACCATATTCTGCGTTCTTATGTGGGGAGCGGACTTGAAACCCTGCATGATACCCCGCACAACAGTGATTGTGGTGAGAGACTGGATATGGTGTGTTATTATATCACTCAAAGCACTTACTATTTGGTTGGTGCAAAAGTAATTGTTGTTTTGCAATTATTTTTAACCTTTTACACCACAATTACTTTTGCACCAACCTAATATAGTACCTTATACTTTGAAAATATTCAATAAACATTTGTTGAATAAACAAAAACACTAGATGTTGCCTAGTCTTTAAAAGACTATCACTTTAGGAATCAACATGGATTGGTTATTTCATAATTAGGGTCACTGGCCACATGTTATATGTCTAATAAATAAGATTAAATTCTTTACTATTCTTCATGTTTTTTCAAGTACTTTATAAACATGCAGTGTCTTGGAAAATTTTTTTAAAGAAGCATATTTTGTCCTTTCTGTTTTCTTTCTGAAAGTACCTCTAACTCAACTTAGTTAAATAGAGCGGTGATTTTTCTTTTTAATGAGCCAAATATACCCTATTGCCCTGTTTTTCTATCTTTACCATTCTTTCCTACCAGATTGGAGAAAATCTGTTCTAAGAACCAAGCAACTCAGCAAATGTCTCATAAATAGCCTGACAATTAGAGCAATTTTTCATTTTGTGTATATGAAAAATCTTGTGATAATTGGACATACTAAACCTGCATTTTTATTTGTGTTTTTAGTTTCGTATTTTATTTTGGTTAGTGTTTTTATAGGAGCTACAAAATATTATAGACTAAATATACATCTTAAAACTTGAAGTTCAGATTAATTTGTCTGCAATTAAAATATTTCTTGTTATATAAATTTTATAAGCTAGCTCTATTAAGCCAAGTTAAGTTCATATGGAGTCTTAAGTAAAAAAAAAGTGCATCTTTTACATTCTTAACTTTACTTCTTAAAAATATCACTTCTTTTTAAAACTATGGAAAGAAAACTATTAAATACCGAGCTTTTAATAAGCAGCAGCATCTGTGAAGTGAGGGCATTATTTGGCTTTAAAACAATTATTTCTCGGGAGTTTTGCATCCTGTTGATATTGGAGGCATTTCCCCTCTTTGAGTAAAAAGAGGTGCTTTCTGCGCTAATCAGAGACAGGTGTGGCAATGTTTTGGGTTCCCTTTGGAACTTAAATGGAACCTTTCACAATGTTCAGAGCCTTTGATGTCCTGCAAATAAAGGAGGATGTCCTCAAATTCTTTGCAGCAGGAATCCACTTAGACAGCACCAACGTTGACTTCCAAATGGAACAGTACATCTACAAAAGGAAAAGTGATGGCATCTACATAATAAATCTAAAGAGAACCTGTGAGAAGCTTCTGTTGGAAGCTCATGCCATTGTTGCCATTGAAAACGCGGCTGATGTCAGTGTCGTATCGTCAGGAATACCGGCCAGCGAGCTGTGCTGCAGTTTGCTGCTGCCCCTGAGCCACTCCTATTGCTGGTCGTTTTACTCCTGGGACCTTCACTAACCAGATCCAGGCAGCCTTCTGGGAGCCGAGACTTCTGGTTGTTACCGATGCCAGGGCTGACCACCGGCCTCTCACAGAAGCATCTTATGTTAACCTGCAGCCCACCGCTCTGTGTAACACAGACTCTCCTCTGTGCTATGTGGACACTCATAACAACAAGGGAATACACTCAGTGGCTCTGATGTGGGGATGCTGGCCCGGGAAGTCCTGCGCATGCGTGGCACCATCTCCCGTGAGCACTTGTGGAGGTCATGCCTGTTCTCTACTTCTACAGAGATCCTGACGAGATTGAAAAGGAACAGCAGGCCGCTGCTGAAAAGGAGAGATTTCAGGGCGAATGGACTGCTCCAGCTCCTGAGTTCACTGCTGCTCAGCCTGACTGGTCTGAAGGCGTGCAGGTGCCCTCTATGCTACTCAGCCGTTTCCTATGGAAGATCAGCCTCAGCCTGTCTCTGAAGACTGGTCCTCAGCTCCTGCTGCTCAGGCCACGGAATAGGTAGGAACAACCACTGAGTAGTCTTAAACTGTTCTTTCACAAACTCTTAAACAGAAAATAGAAATAAGGTTGATGGAAAATAAACAGTTTCAAAAAGAAAAGAAAAGGAAAAGACCATTTATTTAGTGCAAACTCTGTGCCATTTACAGTGCTAGGTACTTTACATTAAAAATATCTTTAACGTTATTTTAGTGATTAATACATTGATCTACTAAAGAGAATTCTAAAACTATAAGCTGCATTTGTGAAAAATGCCTAGTTTTACCCTCTTCTCCCAGATATACTTTTGTTTGCTTAGACTCAAGACTTCTTCATTGTCTGTGCATCTTCCATAACTATCCTATGTATTAGGTTGGTGCCAAAGTAATTGCGCTTTAAAAGGTTAAAAATAATTGCAGAAACCACAATTATTTTTGCGCCGACCTAATAAACATTAAATATGAAGCCGTGTCTTTTTCACTACAAAGTTTTCACTCTTTCTATAAAATTATACCTCTCCAAAATATTATTTTACGTATCATATTTCTTTTGGCTATCTTAGCATCAAAACTGAGGAGGGAAAATGTGATTATATTTTAGTCAAAATGTTGTCTGCTTGAAGCTGCAAGTACTTAACCTTTGCACGTTATGAGAGTAGTGGGAAGTGCGTGAACTTTGGTTGCTGTATGGAAAGCTAGTCCTCGGCCCGTTAGTTGTGGGGCTCTAAGAAAGTTGTTTGAATTTTTGGAACTGCAGTGTGTTTTCCTGTAACTTGATTGTACAGTATTAGAACCTATAGGATGGAAAGATTATTTCTGGGTCAAGCATCCCTTGGCTTCACGTCTTTTTTGCCACGGGGAAAATAACTTTTCTATTCCTTGCATTCTTTATCCATATTATGAGTATCTACCTTATAGATTTATTCATAAATGAGAAAATACATGTGCTGTGCTGGTTTGTAGTATCAAATATTAGATAATTTTTATCCATGGTGTTTATTAAATTAGATAACCCCTGCAAAATGCTTGGCACATACTTAATAGTCAGTCAAGCTCCCTCTTTTTCCTGTCAATCAGTAATGAGTTGCTTTATGAATCAAATGCTGTATAATTTTATGTTGGCAATTAATATAGACAACATTTGTTTTTGGTATGTGAGGTTAAAACAACAGGAAATCAATGTGATAAAAAGCTTAGAGTTAAAAAATCCCGTTTTTATTCACTGTTTCGTGAGAAAGGGGGTCATCATGCTAGTGAAATTTAATGGTTGTCTAGTTTGATCAATGGCCATAAAATACTTGCCACTGTATATAGGTGGGGAACAGTGGGGAAGGGAGAATATTTCCTTACAGAGTTTATAGAAGGGGATTAAATAGTCAAAGTTTACATAGAAAGGTGACAAATGAATTATCTTAGTTGCAGCCCTTGAGGAAGAAATGTTTTGTTACAGAAAACTCTTGATAAACTAACTAGTTGGGGATGAGAGAGCCCAGTAAGATGACACTCGTAAAACAATTAGCACAAAAGGTCCCATTCTACTCTGGAATAGGATTTGAGAGAAAAGGAACATGACTAGATTCTGAAAATTCAGTTGAAGAAAAGATAAAGAAATTTTTTTGTTTGAAAAACATTTGATTTTAGGTGGTTTGTGTTTCTGTAGCATACATTTTCTGTCTTTAATAAATTTAATTCAAAATATTTTGTGGAAATATAGGACAATAAGTAAATATTATGTATAAAAATGGGACATCTGAGATAAATGATGAAATATTCCTAAACTGAATTGTTTTAATAGGCATAGGTGGAGATGACCATGAGAACCACCCTTAGCCTTAAAATCCATTCAAATTTTGGGGAAAGACTGGCTCTTACAATCAGTGGACTGGGGATTTGTTTCTGTCCTCTTAATTGTAAGAGGCAAGGAGGTCGTAGTTGATATCTGGTTTATAGTCAGTGAAAAAAATATTTCTAAACAAATACAGTATTTGTTTTTTTTATCACTACCAAAATAAATTACCACAAATTCACTGGCTTAAAGCAATACAAATTTATTATCTTACAGTTCTGTAGGTCAGAAGTCTGACCGGGGTCTCCTTGGGCTAAAACCATTGGGTAGGCAGGGCTAGGGTCCTTCCTTGAGGCTTCCTTCCTAGGAGAGAGTTTGTTTCCTTTTCCTTTCCAGCCGCTTAGGCCAAATGCACTCCTTGGCTGGTGGCCCCCTTCCAACATTTTCAAAGCCAGCCTCCATGGGCAGAGTCCTTTCTACATCTCAACTCTTTAACCCTGTTTCCAAAGCCCCGTCTCCTTCTCTGACTAGAACTGAGAATAGCTTTTAAGGACTCAAGTGATTATAAAAGTGTCCCTGTGGATAATCCTGGATGTTCCCACATCTCAAAGTTCTTAACCTTAGTCACCTCTACAAACTCTCTTTTGCCATGTAAGGCAACATAGTCACAAATTCTGGGGGTTAAGACTGGGATATATAGTGTGTGTGGGGAGGCAATATTCTGCTTATCACATATACAAAAGCTGAAATAGTAAAGACTGTGTATATTATCTACTCAATATTACTTATTAAGGAGAACTTTAGCATTTATTTTAGTAATACTTAAGTATAAAAACAATCAACTATTATTCTGTCAGTGATCATACCTTGACAGCAACCCTATTTAAATATATTTTCCCACCTCTTTGGACACGCTGTACTTTCCATTCTAGCAAATATATTGTTTTATGTGATGTACCTTCACTGTGGAGAAACAGCAGAAACCTCTTTGGGGTGTTTCTTGTTTGCAGAGCTGGTGCAGAGGTGTTTTCAGTTCAATGAATTAAAATCTTGTGCAGTTTCCTGTAGTGTTACTTGTACAAATGGTGATTGGGTGCTGTAATGCTATTAATATTATACTTTGACTGAGTTCTAGGTAAATACACTTATATGTGCTTGCTTGCCTAGAGGCATAATATTATTTTTCCCAGGAGAAAATGTGCAGTTTCTTCACAGCTGCATTGTACACTAACACATGCTTCTCATCAGTTAACAACAGCCTGCGTTTATAATCCCTGTTTGGACATGGAACGATACACATGCACATCAGAGGGGTGGTGTAGGATAATGAGTCTAGCCCTTGAGTGGGAGACTAGAACCCTGAGTCCAAGCTCCACTACTGAATAGCTGTGGAGAAAACTGGACCAGATGACGACTGGGCTCTTCCAGTTGGAACATTCTATTCTTCTATTTCATTTATTTACTAGCAGAAATCAGAGGCAGCTTTTAACTCCATTCTGCGGTGAAAGCCGTAGGCTTCATGAAGAGCTACTGTTGCAAACTGGTCAGTCTTCAGGAGAACTGGTAGGCTCAGCACCTCAATGGATCACCGATCTTTTATCTTTTTACATTTGAAAAACTCCAATATCTTTATACTGTGATCTCTTGGTACCAGGACTGTGAAGCACATCTAAGGCTAAGCAGGATGAGTCTGGAATATATTTTTGCTTAAATTGGAACTTAGGCCCTTGATTGCTTTGGAAAACATAACTGTTAAGCCTTGGATCGAGTGTTGAACAACAGAGATCTTCTTTATTCTACCAGTGGGGGACATAATGCAATAAAGTGAACAATAAAAGATAACCTTAGACAGTAGTAAGTTCTATTTAGACAATTCTAGTATTTAGAATGGAATGGAGGCTGTACCAGGGTGGTCAGGAAGAACTACTTTTAGGAAGTTATATTTGAACTTGTTTCTGAAGCATGTGAGGGAAGCAGCCATATGAAGATTTGGGGAAAGATATTCTTGACACGTTAAGTAAAACAGCTCTGACACAGGAAACCTGATATCTTGGTGGAAATGAATAAGAACAGTGTGGCTGGATGGGACTGGGTTAGGAGAACCACCATGTAAGATGAGATTGAAAAGGTGAGACAGCATATGAAGATATTTTTTGTTTGCTTGTTTGTTTTTTAATATGCAGTCTTGGAAAGTTTTATCATAGAAATAACATGACCTGATTTACTTTTCGGAATGGTTATTCTGGTAGCTATAAGTAGGATGGGCCAAACAAGGCAAAAGTGGAAGCAAAAAGACCAGAGAAAGAGAAGCTATTGCAGAAGTCCAGGTAAGAGTGGCTCTGGTGAGGCTGCCAGCAGCTGAGGTGTCCAGATGTTGTTGGTGTGAAATATATTTTTGAATAGAATTGATAGGACTTTCTGTTTTTGTTTCCTTGCTACTCTCCTTCTATACCTTTGTCCTTGCTTGCACAACACAACGTCAGTGAACGAGTACTGGGGATCCAAAGATAATTATGTTATATTTTCTGAAGAATAAAGACAGTGGTGGGAAGGGGGTTAGAGTGGAGTGCAAGTGCAAGAGCAGACCTGTAAGTAAGGGTGTGTGGCTTGTGTTAAATGTGACATGATATGCACACCATAAATGGGAGAGTGATAATTCCACTGCTGTAGATGTTCAGGGAAGAAGGTTCTGGAAACTCTTCATAGGAAAGATAACCCAAGAGCTGGATTTTGAAAGACGAGTAGGTGTTTGTTTGCTAGGAAAACAAAGATGGAAAAAGCACTCCTGGCAGAAAAGGCAAGGTATGCAAAGGCAAGACAGCATGAAATATCCCGGCATTTTTGAGGAACTGCAAGTCATGCAGTTTTGTGTGGTTTGAGGTTGAGAAGAGTAGGTGGATGAGTGGGTAGAAGGAAATGAGAAGCTAGATGAAAAATGTAGCTGCAAAGATAGGCTGGGGCTTGGCCAATGAATGTCTTGTATATTCTGATAAGGAGATTGGACTTTGTCCCTTAAGCAAATGAGAATCTTTAATAGGATATGATATATAAATAAGGAAACTCTTGATCAGAGCTTCATAGAATGTCATAATGTTAGCAGCATAGAGAATGGATTAGGACAAGGGCAAGATAGGAGACAAGTAGA
This sequence comes from Rhinolophus sinicus, assembly GCF_057876585.1. Lineage (NCBI taxonomy): Eukaryota > Metazoa > Chordata > Mammalia > Chiroptera > Rhinolophidae > Rhinolophus > Rhinolophus sinicus. The sequence continues at coordinate 149,322,304 of NC_142501.1, read as the reverse complement.
TTTTTTTTTAATTAGTAACTTGATTTGTTTCAAAACCAATTAATAAATTAGTTAATAATTGATCACAATTCACAAAAAAAATTATTTTTTATTTTCTTCTATCACATATTCCAAGTAAAATAAAAGAAACTTATTTTTGTGACTGTGTATAGTATTATTGTATGGAAAATGTCCAATTTCTCTCATATTTTTTAGAAAATATGTGAAGCTATATAAGTCCCATGTTGGGACCTGCCAGCCAGATGGTCTCACAAGTCCCATCAACATTCTGTGAGCTTGTGACTGGAATCCACACGTAGCTCTTTCTCCCTTCACTGATGTTAGAGAGTGGTCCAGTTAAGATAGCATCTATGCTGATTTTATCAACTACCACCTTAGTAAATTAGTCCTCAGTGAGTCAAATATGCTTTGAAGTTGCAGTGACGAAATTCCACCAGTGGCTGTCAGGGTTTAGGTATAACTTATGTGAATACTTCGTAGAGATATGTGTCTTATCTAATAATGCCATCCCTGAAAATGAGAGAGAAAATCAACTCAGGGTCTATGTCAATCGACTCAAGGCCAACAGACTAATAATGTGACTGGAATGCTATTACATTTGTATACAATTTTTTAGTTTGCAAGTTACCTTTACAAATATTTAGTAAATTCCATATTAAGCCAAGCATCTATAACACAGTCATTTTCTCTCTTCATCTGCATTTCCATGACACCAGATTCTTTACACTTTGGTGAATACCAAGTGACAAGATCAATGCAAACAACAACTTGGTCCTAGAACACAGCCCCTCTGTGATCACTGAAATCACAATGTTTATAATTCTCATGTGCTGGATGAGGCGTGTATGAAAAGTAGGGTATGGCACACTATCTGAGTACCTGCTTTGTTCTAAGTTCAGCTTCAGGAAAAGCAGGAGCAAATGCTGATGGGAGTCTGAGTTGCACAATCCTGAGCCATAAGGCATAGCTTTAGATAATTCAGAAGCAAGCACAGCTGGAAAATCAGTCAATGGATGTCAGGATTGGGTCAGCTCTATTGGCAGAAAGGATCAACCTTGAGCATAGAAGGTAGCTTCCCCAGACATGGTTGAGACAGTCACCAAAACAGGATCAATTTTACTTGCCCACAGGATGGAAAGGGCTGTTATTTTAACATTATCATCTTCTGTCTTTCTCCTGCACAAAGATTTTGGTTCCTCATTGAGACCCAGGACAAATGCCATCGTTTCCACATTACAATCTAACAAGAAGAAATAATTTATCTTTTCTCATGATAGGCACATTCTAAATGTTGAGTGAATAAAGTAATGTCATCTTGAAAAAGATACCCAGACATATCTGCTCAGATATCTTTTACTTTATATTCATACCCACATGGGACTCTTAATTCTGAATATGGACTTACCGATTTGTAATATGCTAAACTTTATCTCTTCCTGGTTTCATTTCAGTTAGGTTTCTTCTTTTAAATTTTTCCCTTTTTCTTAAGCACTGTTGCCAGACAGTTATCATATTCAGATATGTTCGTGAAGATTTTTATTCCCATTTGCATTCTCTGGTCAATTTTGAGATGGGTGTCTGCTCTGCTGTGATTAGTATGGAGAAGAAGCAGCTGTGAGTGGAGAAGTGCTGGCAATGAGAAATTTGCTTCTTTATTTTTTTGCTGTTGGTAGAAATTGTCTAAATAACAGGTGTCTACCATCATAAGTGTGAGAAAATGTTATTTTTATCATTATGAGGGCCAGATTCAGCCTCTAGGTACTCATCTGAACTCAGAGAGAAGTCAGCTGTACTTAGATTCCCTGAAACTAGATTCGTACTATATGATTCTGTTTTGCCCTTCGATTGCTTCCATATGTAAAAATTAGGCTCCTTAAGCGTCTTTACCAACCTTTGCCATAAATTTCATGAATATAAACATACCATTGGCTTTGACATAATACAAAACTTCCCTTGAAAATGAAAACAGACTATTGGCATTTAACACCTACAATTATAAGTAGCAGATGAGGTAATTTCAGTCATTCTGCAAAACACAATCCTTCTGTCACTATTCTTCTACCCAGTCCTGAAAAATGCCTGATGCTGAGTTGAGACACTTCCTCATTTCTAGGATACATTTGAAGCCTTTTTATGCTAGCGGTAACACACCATTAGCAACATACAAGACATTAAACCCTTTCTTATTAATTATTTTAATATAAAGTGACTAATTATGTGAAATGGGAAATCTTGGTAGATAAATTCACAGAAATACCCCATGCGTGACTTTGCTCTGCACACTCAAGAGTTGAGATAGCATAGCGAATTACTCTCTTTCCAATCATTTAGGTCATCAGAACCCACTTGCTGTGAGTACGTAGCCTTTTAATTTAGCAGTTCAGTTTCTCTACCTAAAGCAGCATGAGCCAAGCAAACTATGACTGTGAGAAAAACAATGTGTTGATTGCTGGAGTCTGTTCAGTGTGTTTTGCTGAGCCATGATATAAAAGTGGAAAGGAATGCGACATTCGGCAAGTAGAGAGATGGATTTGAAAATTGACATAATGATAAGCCCAAACTTACTGATGATAGAATGGATACATGTTTGTTTTATAATTGCTAGTAGCTCATTCCAGGAGAAATTATGTTTTTCATTTAGATTTTCAATTACTTGCTGCCAATGGCATGCTTTGTTCATCTATGTAACTACCTTTTATTCTGAACAGGGCTGTGTTCACAGTAGGCATTCAATAAATGTTTTACCTGATTGGAAAGCATTCCATCAAAATTAGTTTTCTAATTAATTGTATGTCTCCTATTTTTAGTAGTTGCTAAGAGCACAAATGGCATCTTTTGTGTTATCTCTAAGTACTACCAGAGTGCTTTGCACATAGTAGGCTTATAACACATAGTTAGAGTATAATATTATTGTATTAAAATTAAAATTTTGGTTTCCAATAGGATTAGTTCAACAAGTGACTTTAATATGCATCTAGTTTTTTTTTTTTTTTTTTTTTTTTTTTTCCATATACTCTTTTTTTTTTTTTATTAATTAGTTTCAGGTGCACAAGACAAAGCAAAACTTAGACATTTATCATTTATATCCCTCACACTGTGTGAACCCCCCTCCCCCCATCCACTATCCCTCTGTACGTTCCCAAAACCTCTCACCTTCCCCTTATCCCCACCCCCCTGCCCATCTAGCAACCCTCAGTTTTTCCCAAAGACTATAAAATACCTGGGAATAAATTTAACCAAAGAAGTAAAAGATCTGTACTCAGAAAATTATAAGTGAATGAACTAATCAGAAACAGTTTTGGAAAAATGGAGGAAAATATGCATCTAGTTTTAATTTTTCACTTTTTTTCAGATATATAGTTAACTGAGATTTAGAGTTAAATATGCTTCCTCCCCATCCCCCATCCAATACAAAACAAATTCTGTTTGCTCTACCACCGAAATATAGCCTGAATTTTACATTTCTCTCCATTCCAATTCCTACTACCGTAGTCCGAGCCACCTGGACACTCTCCCTGAGAACTGCAACACCCTCCCCACTGGTCCCTCTCTCGAAACCCCTGTCCATATGCGATCTATCCTCTATCTGTTACACAGCGGGTAGAATCATCTTTAAAAAAACAAAAAAGAAAAAATAATTTCATTCTCCAGCTTACTAGTCTCCATTAGCTTCCACATTAACTCAGAATCAAATGTGAATTCTTTACCAAGACCTAAAAAGCCCTACATCATTTGTCACGTACTTGATTCTCCCTGATCCTCTTTCTTCTCGCCTCCTCAGTCACTATACTGTGGACACATCAGTCTTCATTTTATTCTTCAAATCTTCTAAGTTCGTTCCTACTTTAAGGACTTGGAATTGGCTCCTCGTTGTGCCTGGAATGCTCCTCCTTCAGATCTTTGTGTGGCTTGGTGAAAATCAGTTCTCAACTCAAAGATCATCTACTTGAAGTGGCCTTTTTGCTCTCCTAAGTGCCACCGCATCATCCACTCACTGTCTTGTCACTTTGTCTTATTTTCTTCAGAGCACCCGTTCTTATCTGATATTGTTTTATTTGTTCATTTTATTTCCCTTTCAACTAGAATTTAAAGTCCATGAAAGGAAAGACTTTGTTGATCTTGTTTACATTGGCATATAAAAACTTTAACCCAAAATTTGGTGAATGAATGAATAAGCGTGCACATTTAGAGGGCACATTTGACTCTAACTAGTAAGAAAATGCAATGAAAACCCACTATTTGGGATGGTTTGCTTTAAATGGAACCCCCTGTGAAGATCATAGATTTAAAAAGAATCTTAGCTGTTTTCTTTTGATGTGTTGGGAATCATCCGATTGATTAAAAGTTCCAAAATATAGCCCTGAAGGCTTTTAAGTATTCTCAAATATATAGAAAAGTTTTGAGAGATTTAACTTTGAGTTTCCATGTGTGTGTGTGTGTGTGTGTGTCCTATTTTGCAGTCTAGAGCAAAGGTGTGAGACTGACTGCTGTCTAATTTGGCTAATATTTTATAATATTTTAGTAACTGACACGGATTTCAAACTGAAGAATATACGAATATATATATATATATATATATATATATATATATTCATATTAACTTGAAGAACTGATCAGAAACAAAAGAACAAATAGATTAAAATTCAGCAAGAAAAAGTGCACAGCAGTATGCTTTTTAGGTTTAAATAATATTATCTTTTTAATCATTTAGTTGTCTAACGCCATTCTAAAATAGTTTATGCTAGATTTATGTATTATGGTAGATAGTTACATGCATAATGTGGTTTAGGTTTAAATATTTTTTATAGAACAAGAAAATATGAAGCCTTCTATATATGTATATATACTTCTCCCCATCCCAGTGTATCTCTTTACTATGTACCATACTATCTGAATTTGCACCAGTACAGTGTCATTACACTAGATTTAAATCTTATTATTCTAACCTCTCTGTTTAAAACACAACTACTTTCTCTTTCTGAAGTAGTTTGACGGAGTTCTGGTATCCCAACCTCAAATTTTGAGGAAAGTTAAAAGCCAGAGAGCCAAATGGTATTGCAGTGTGGGACAATGCCAAGCCAGGGGGCCACATGTGACAGTACTGAATGCGAACTATCTGGAGGGGTAGGCATCAGTGGGGATAAACTGGGTTTGGAAAACATTGGTCAGCAGCTGCTGAAGCCAAATTCACTTACTTGCAATTGTGCCTCAGGCAGGCCCTGTCATCATACTCCTTTTGATGCTAAGCCCAGATCTGTAGGGCCTGATTAATGCTGAGTACCTTATGGTTCTTACATTTTATGATCCTGCTCATGTATCCCACTATTGTTTCCCTTTCTAAACTACAGTCCCACACTGATGACCCATTGTCATCTTATCTACCATGATTCTTAATCCTTTTTCTCCATATATACATCTGGTACTATTCTACCGTGTAGTTACGCAGTCCTTTTATCTGAGGCACCAGAGTTTCTGTTCTTGCATATTTTTTTTTAAGTGAAAAGCCCTGAATGTATGATTCTGTCAGTATAAACTCTGCTGATTGTAGATTGAAATGCCAACCTGAATGAAATATACATCCATGTAAGAAATTAAAGATCAGAGTTTGAAAGTGGGCAGTAATATATTCAATGAGTTTTTGAGTGCTTGGGATTGGCATCAGGGACAAAGGAGATTACAGAAAAAAACAATGGACGCAGGAATAAACAGTGAGAAGCAGCAGACAGACCATGTAAGGTATATGATAAGAGAAATCCAAGCAGGTGGCAAGTGAAGGAAAAGCAAGACACCCTCCTCACTTATATGCATCTCCCATTAAAAAACAAAACCAAGCAACAAAAACAAAACAAAAAATAATAAAGCTTAAAGGGGTGAGAGATAAAATGTAAAATCTTACTTAAAAAATAGTGAACTTGATATGCCAAACTCCTTCCTATCCTCATTACTTCCTTTTTACCAACTTCACATCATTTCTACCAAATTAATCTTTCTAATACACACACACACACACACACACACACACACACCAGCATTTCACTGAATAACTTCCTTTCCATTGGGTGGTGCTGGTCTTGTTGGCAAAACATCTCTACTTATTCTTCTCAGATCATTACCAGACTGTGGACTCAATAATGTAGAAGCTCCTCATATTAATCATTGTATCGCCAGTACTAAGTCCAGTGTGTGGCCTCTAGTAGAATTAGCATGTTCAACCCTTTACTGCTTCTAAACGCCTGCTCAGTCAGTCCTCTATTTGGAATACTCTACCACTTATCTGTAGATACCATAATTATATCAACACTTACAGACCCTTTTCGGTTAGTTTTTGATGATTCTACCCAAGTAAATGTATTTATTCCGTCTAATCATTTCTATATCACTTTAAAAAAGATTTTTATTGTCTTTATGCCTGTAAGCTTTTGAAAGCTTACTGTTTCTTACTTTTGGCATGGAACACAGTTCCTAGTACCGACAAATGTGCTCAGTAATTCTTATGATGAATCAATGAACAGAACGTTAAATACAGAGAATACACTTCCAGTTTAAATAACTTACTGTGTTCTGAACCCACTCTAGGTTTAAAACAAATTGTATTTGTTTATCTATCACCTAGTAATTCATGATTCTAAAGAGATAAATATATTTTTGAGAACTCTACTGTTTATTTGTACAGAATTAGGAATTTAGAACAGTTGTCATATCTTCCAAAACAAAAGACCGTGTGATTCATTTTTCACTTGTCTTCCTTGGATAAAAAATATCATTCTTATTAACAATAAAGCAATGTAAAATGATCACTCTTGAATTGAGACCAAAAGTTAACTAAAACAAGACACTGGAGAGATGCTCCTTAGTTTAATACATATAAAATATATATTTCACACTGCTTTGTAAACTTGTGGGATAATGTATAATTTGCTAAGAAGAGCTAGAACTTCTAACGTTTAATTATAGTATGGGAGCACCGACGTGCATATTGTCACAGAATAACACGTCAATACCATGCACAGACAGAGCACTATTCTGAAGCACTGATAGAATTGTTCTTTAAGGTACACAGAAGCCATTTGTGCTGCCACCATCTTGTCAAGACAAGACAGTCCTCCTCCTCCTCAGGGTGTGTTTTTGTTTTTCTCCACAGTAGTGTTTCTGTACACCACTGTTTCCCAATGTTTCTCAGTCTGAAACATCTGTGACCTTGCCAGGACTGGTAGAGAGATGGGATTTCGATAAAGGCACACTCAGAAAGGAGATGACAACTAGCAGCTGCAGAGGTTTGCAAGAACACACATATATTTTCCCATATATCTGCACCTTCCCTTCTCACTCCATGGTGGTTATCACCACATTCTTTGTCTACTTTCTTGGTTAAAAACAGAAATTTTTTTTTAAGGCAAAGAGCAGTGAGGAAATCCAGAATGTCAATAAAACAAAATGCCGTAATATACTTCTTCATAGACAGTGGTCTGTGAGAATATCAGTCACGTAAATAATAATAGTAAGAAACCTAAGCAACCTTCTAATTTAAAACAAAACAAAAACAACTTAGTACTTGCTATTATTAATTATTAAACTTTAAATTATTAAATTATTAAACTTTAATCATTAAACTTCTAAGGACTCCAAGTAATGAACTTGGAAAATACGTAAGGTGGAAAAATCTCAAAAAAAAAAAAAAAAAGTCACCACCAAAGAGCAGGTGGAAAAACAAAATAAAAACTAAAATAAAATCTCAAACTAAGATTAGTATTCCAGAGAGTTTAATTCTTAAAACCCTGACTTTGGGCACTGCTTATTAACATCTTTTATGAACATAGCTATTTTATATCAGGACATCTTTATTCCTTTATTGAAAATAAAGCTTTAACATGGATAAATGGAATCTTGCAAAGCATTTTTGAGTTCTGTAGAAAAACAAAATGGCACGTGAAGTTAGTGTGTTATTACATTTTCAGTGAACACATTTTAAAAGTTCTTTTCATCTATAAGAAAACAACACCGTTATCTATGCTGCCTACAAAAGACTCACTTCATATTGAAACATATACACAGACTGAAAGTAAAAGGATGGAAAATATATTTCATGAAAATAGAAACAAAAAGAAAAAGCTGAGATAGCAATATATACCGAACAAAACAGACTTTAAAACACAGGTATAACAAGAGCCAAAGAAGGACTCAATAATCCCACTTCTGGGTATTTATCTGCACAAACCCAAAATGCACTTTGAAGGAGTGTAGGTATCTGTAGGTTCATTGCAACATTATTTACAATAGTCAGGATATGGAGGTACATTGGGTGTCCATTAATGGATGAATGGATAAAGAAGAAGTGGTACATATATACAATGGAATATTACTCAGCCATAAAAAAGAATGAAATCTTGCCATCTGCAACAACATGGATGGACCTAGAGGATATTGTACTGAATAGAGTAAGTCAGAAAGAGAAAGACAAATGCTATATGATTTCACTTATAAGTGGAATCCAAAGAGCAAAATAATTGAACAAACAAAACAGAAACAAATTCATAGGTAAAGAGAATATTTTGATGGTTGCCAGATGGGAGGGAGGTTAGGGGTAGGTGAAAAAGATAAAGGGATGAAGAGGTACAAATTGGTAGTTACAAGACAGTCATGGGGATGTAAACTATAGCATAGGAATATAGTCAATAATATTGTAGTAACTATGTATGGTGTCAGGTGGGTACTAGATTTATCAGGGTGATCACTTCATAAGTTATATAAATGTCTAATCACTATGTTGTACACCTGAAACTAACACAATGTTGTATGTCAGCTGTAATTGAAAAATTAAGATATTTTAAAAATAAAAGTTCTTTGCATCTAAAATCTTCCTTAAAGCATCTTAAGTAATAATTGAAGAGGCAGTGACTATTTGTTGTAGTTGTCTTTATGCTTTTCAAAATGCACTAATTGTCTTTATCTGAAAATAATTTTGTTGTGTGAAGTTAGTGGATATAGTCTCTATATCATGGGAAGGTTTTAATATAGTCCTCATCTGCTTTCTCATCCAGCGCTGGGTACATAGACATTAAACTAGTGATGATAAAATAAATGTTTTCATTACACTTATGAATTGGTGGCTCTTCCAAAATGCAAATATTTGGATGCCACTCTTTGATTATATAGGATTCTTTTAATGCATAATCTCTACTGGCACCAAGTTTCAAGCCATAGAATGTATATGACTTAGATGCTCTTTTTTCCATGGCAATTCTTGCTCATTCTCTTACGAAGTTTCTTTTCCGCAATTTCAGAAAGATTAAGTGACTTGCTGCAGGTTACACGGTTGATTTGTTTTGGAGCCAGGTCTACAATCTGTGTCTGTTGACTTCTAATCCAGAGCTCTTTGACTACATCATTTTTCCTCTGAGCTTGTAAAAGAGGATATATACTATTTTTCTGGTGAAAGACCCTAAATGGTAAACATTTCTCTAGAGAAATTTCAGGTTCTTAAACTTTTGTCAGTAAAATCTTAAGCTCATTCTTCCCTGTTGCCAATATTTGTTTTTTTGGCCAGAGCTGTGTTTTCATCAGAACTGTCTGGAAATTTTTTTCTGTTTGAACTTTATAAAATAGTATCTAAGTTGTGCACTTTTAGTTTTCAAGAAACAAAGACAGGCTCAGGGTGTTGCAGATGCTAGGGCAAGTCAAACAAACGAGGTGAGTGGGGAGATAGCACACACAGAATAGGCCTTTTGGAAACTTTTTCAGGAGGAAACTCACAGAGACCAGAGCAATAGTGGTCTTCTGTGACCATCACCATCAAGGGCAGCAAACGAGATCTATCCTTGCCAGAGATGAGGCTTGAGGGCTTGATCCTGTTAAACATCATGATTAGGAGATCACCAGTCCCTCCTGTGGCATGCAAGATCAGGAGCTGGGATGCAACAGCAGCATCAACAATTGTCAAACCCTGGTCTTCAGCCCTGTGCTATCACCACAATGATGGGAGCATTGGACCCTCTCTTGATGTAATCAGGAAGGATGTGTTCCAAGATTCCTATTACAGCTTTTCTAGACTAGTGAATGGACCAGCTCCCTGTGGACCATCTCCACATTCTACTGGGTCCAAGCATGCAGCTGTAGCCAATTTCCATGGGGCTCTGGAAGCTCTGCCCAAAGGTGGACAGTTTAATCCTTTCCTCCCATGCAAGTAAGAGAAAGAGAAAATAAGGTCTGAGGTTTCTAAGCTAGGTCACACTGAAGTGCAGCATTGTTTAGGTACATCAGAAAGTTTGGAGATTTAAGGACAAGTCTAATGGTATCCTCCACTTTAGTGTTCATAATAACTCAGTCATATATGTGATTTGGGTGATGTGTGTGTTTGAAATATAAACTTTCAGAGAGAGGGGAGAATGTTCCTTTTTAAAAGATCATCCTGATAACTTTTACATATCCGTTAATCATCTTTATCTAAAGGTGATTGTTAGACTAATAATTATCTGTAAAAAAAAGACTATTTCCATATGAGTTCGTTACATCTCTTAGAACATATGTTTTGAGGTGTTTAAAATAACAGTCTCTTCAATATCACCCAGTTCTATTCCTCGCCACAATTTAATTATTTTTAGCTTACGCATGGCTGGAGTCATAAGTACTTAGATCATTCAAGCCTCCACAGTCTGCCTTGTCTTTCAGTAGCTGCTGCTCATGACACCAGGCTCTGGTAAAACCATCCATTTTAGCATTGTCGTGATTGATGTAGGTTACATCAGCCTAACAGTAGTTGATATCAGCTCTTATGCTGGCTGAAATAATGGATTGATTGCACCATAATTCATATATTTCATATGTAAAGACAAGACTTTAAATGATGTGATCAAAAGAGGGGATGACATTCCAGGCTAAGGTAAAATTGAAGCAGTCGTGGTGAAATGTTTCTACTTACAAATTAAAACATTTTTCTGTTCTATTGTCACATTTCAGTTGAATATAATATTATATACATATAGTATTATATATGGTTTTTAATTTTAAATAGTATTTTTGATACTTCTTTGTTTTGCGTTTTGGTACTATTTTTAATATTATTATCACAGCATTAAAATGCTGGAATTCTGGGATTTGGGCAATGATGACTTCAGTAAAATATTTGATAGAACATTTACAATAAACTTGACAAAGTGAACTTTCGAGTTTCAGAAAAGTAAGTGTCTTCTGATTTGCAATCTAGAATTGTAAAAATATTCCCAAAGAGTCCAGTGACAGGAAGAAATTATAGTAGGAAATTTTGTCTTCCCGTTATATTAATCTCCTATAGAAGACAAGGCCACTCACTGTAAAGAAGCTCATCATAGATTAGAATATATATTAGTTTTATGGTTCCCAGTTTGATTCATTGGGCTTCAAGTTATTTAATAAATTAAAAATAACATTTAATAGTCTAATGAGTAGACCAGATTGACTTATTGTTTTATTTAGCTAAAATTAAACCCCAGTTATTAGATGAGTGTTAGAGTAAAAGCAAACTGAAGTTTTAATTATTAAGAGTAGTATAAAATTTGAGTCTGCATCACTTAATTCTTTTTTCCTGGTGGAAATCCTCAGGTATATTGGAAGAGATGGAAATGGAAAAAAAATATGAAAATATTGTCGCTTTTGGTTAAATATTATCTTTCGAGTAGTTATAAAATTCTCAACCTTTAGAATTAGACAGGTTAGTGACAAAATATTATCATGAGATCAAGGACATGAATTTTTATAAGTGCTTAGCCTATTGATATAATGACAATATGTCTGCACATCTATAAAGAAACAGAAAATTGTCAGTAAGGAAAGGTTAAAAATAAATAGTTTTGTGGTTTGATATGCTTAAAGGAGCAAATGGACCTTCCATGGTATAGCGTGCTCTTTTAAAACATTATCCTTTTGGCATTATTAGTAACCATATGGCCTTTATAATGGCTAACTATGTTGATCATTTTACAATTCTTCCTACTAAGAAGGTTTACTAATTCTCTTAGGGTATTAAGAAAAGAGACTCAAGCTAGGCAAAGACAGTGTTTTGCTTAAGATGATAGTTCCTTACTTTATTCCAGAGGCTATTAAATACTTTTTATGGGGAAAAAAAAAAAGAAAAAGCTTCTCAAGTCAAATAAGTTTGAGAAACATGAAATCAAATAGAGTTTATAAAGTTTATTTTTGCAAGATTTCTTTGAGTTTTTACTATGCTAGTATAAACCGTGAAATATCAAATGGAGATTTATTTCTCTCTCTCTCAATATATTTTATAACCTTCCCTCATCACCACAAAATATCTGTTGTCTCTGGTGTTCTGAACAACACACTTTAGTAAATATTGATTAAGCTTAGGCGGTTGATGGAGAAACTAACCTAAAATGGTTCCCTGCCACGCGGAACTGACCTAAAATGGTGGCCCGAGTGGAGAGAGAAGTCCTCAGCCTAAGCCCCAGCCCACTTCTGCATAACCCCCTCCAAGCCAGATCCCAAGCCAATCACCAGACAACATCTACCCCTTCTCCAACTCAAGGAAGTCCCCACCCCATAAAAGCCTGCTCAAAACCTTGCTAGGGACTCAGTTTTTTGGGAAAGATCCTGCTAAGCCCACCAGCGTAATAAAGCTGACTCTCCTAACTCTCTGAGTGCCTCTTGGGTTCTTTCCAGTCCTGGTATCCATAACACGGTAAAGGGACTAGAGATTTTCTGTTTTTAATGAATGACTCGTTTAATTAAAGTACTTTTATACTTCTGATATGTTAGAAAAAATGTTAAACGCTGGTGTATTAGTTTTCTATTGCTATCATAACAAATGACAACAAACTTAGAGGTTTAAAGTCATAAAAAATTATTATCATAGAGTTTTACACTCCAGAAGCCTCACACGGGCCTCACTAGGCTAAAATCAAGGTGTTGGTAGGGTTGCCCTCCGTACTGGAGGCTTCGGGAAAAATGCTCCCTAGCTCACTCCAGTTGTTGGCAGAATTAAGTTCCCTGCAGTGGTCGGACTGGATCGCCATTTTCTTGCTGGCTATCAGCTGAGAGCTTTTCTCAGCTTCTAGAGTCCTTCCACATTCCTTGGCTGCTTCTTCCTCCATCTTCAAAGCCAGGATGGTGAGTTTAGCCTGCCTTTTCAAATATCTCCTTCTCTGTCTCATCTTTCTCAGCCAGGAAATGTTCTTCATTTTCAAGGATTCATATAATTAGATTGGGCCCACCTACTTAGTCCAGGATAATCACATCTGTAAATTCCCTTTTGCTATGTAAAATAGCATGTTCATGGGTTCCAGCCATTCATTATTCTGCCTACCACAGCTGGCAACAGAAGATTGAAGGAAAGTTACATCCTGCCTTTCAATGACTACCAGTTAATGTGGGTCCCGTTTTTCCTAATTTCATAAGTAAACATTAATATGCTATTTAAGAAATTTATGATGCAATTCAAAGATCACAATACTCACATGCTCACACTTCCTCATCATCAGAATACTTGAGAATCTGCTAAAGTGGTGATGATATATCTCCATGATGGGCACGAGTAGGTACTCTCATGTCTACTGTGAAATTCCACTGTGGGTGTTTCCTCTCCTTCTCTCCTTCTCATTCTGATAGTCTAACAGATGAATTTGGACCCAATATGTTTGAGGGTGAGGAGCCGTTCTTATGCACAAGACACTCCATTTATAATACTTTGAATTACATCTCTCTCCTCCATCCAGGCCAGATATAGAAATTGGATTTGTTAAAGACAGATGCTGATAAAACTGAATTGAAAATATACTACTGTCTACCTCCAGTGACTGCTTTTTGTGGTTAAATACTTCTCACTTTCCTCCTGCCAAACGTCTTTTTGGTTTCCAGTCATTATTTTGCGCTTAGTTTCTTTTAATGTGGGTGACTCTTTCAGCCGTAGTGATTCAAAGCAGCGGTGTGTGGCCTTCAGATGAAATTAAATTAAAGGCTGCATTTCTCCTACCCACCTCTTTGTTTTAGTGACATTAGCTTGCTAATTCTTTGGGTACTGTTTTAAATAAAATAGGATGAATTTTTTTTTTTTTTTTTTTTTACCATGCACTTTATTGACTAGAATGAACTTTCTCTAGTCAGATCTAATTTCCATTTTCCCTGGGAATCACTGTATAAATATGCCAACTTTTCTTTCTTTGGATTGGCCTTTCTAAACTCTAAACAGACTATCTCCCTGGGGTTAACAAGTTCTTCTCTCAGCTTTAGACATGGAAATGAATTTAGTTATTCTCCCTTGAGACTACTTCCCTGTCACTTGTATTAGAATTAGAATTTCTCCCAGTGTGTGACCCACCCTTTTACAGATTATTTCTCAAGATGGGCTACTTCTGTGTCCCATTAAGCCCAGTGAGTAGTTATATAACCAACTGAATTATGAACATGGAGTGATTTATTCTATCTCATACTGTCTATGAACACAGCACTTTCGATTAGGCATGACCTATGTCATAGCTTTCAAATAATATTATCTCTCCAGCTTCCACCACTTCTTTCTCTAGGAAAAAAAAAAAACCCAAAAAAAAACAAAACAAAAAGCAGTCTTTTTGTGTGACAGGAGATCCATACATTGATGCATTTTTTGAACCCCATGAGGTTAGTTATTGCTAACTAAAATGATAAGAAATATTGTTTCTGATAAGGAATTGACCGACTGTATGGCAAATGAGTGCTCAGTATTGGCAGTATATAAATGTAGTATTTTAAGAGAATGGGCAAGTTATATCTGTCCCAGATATTCTCACCTAGTACTGTTATTAATTTTGATTAGACCTATAATTCCCATTTTGGAAATTATGTATCTGGAACACTAACCAACGTGAATCATATTCATTGGAGAAAATCAGCGAAGTTCTGGTTACTGAATAAACAACTACACTTTGCTATAATCACTGATTTTTTTGAGATCTGTCCATTAGGTAGCAAAATATTATGTATTATATAAAAAGAAAAAAATAGGTAAATGCCCTCAAACTTCTTGCTGAATTCTGAACTATTTAAAGCTCCACTTTAAATATATTTTTGTTAAATGTTTTTTATTTTCTTTTATTAACAGATTGGCATCCACAAGGAATATGTTAGACGAATCATTATGACTAAAAGGGGCTTCAGTGTCTTTAGGGGCTTCAGAGGTAGGTGCCAGTAATCTAATTAGCTTCAGGTAAGGAGTCCTGGTGAAACTCTGGGGCTATGGAGAGGAAAGGAGGCCTATGGACAGGAGCCCAGAAATATCAAATCCCACTGCCCACCCCCAGCAAGAAATTAAATAAAAACAAAATATTCTAATTTGATTTTGCCCTGATTTCCAATGTGGAGAATTTGGGTAACTTGAACTGGATCACTAGAATACTTCTTTTTACTAAGGTACATATTTTCTGGTAACATCCCCTTCCCCCATCTTCTCCACACAGCATGGGTCTCAGAGCTTTCTACATTTCACTGAGTAGAGGAAAGAGGCAAATCAGCTTATGTTCTTTCTGTGGGAGGCCTCATGTAAGACTAGAATTATCTGCATAAAAGGAAAGTATAAAAATAACATTGGTTTAAATAACATAAAAATGTATTTCTCTCTTAAAATGAAAAACATGAGGTAGGCGATTTTCAAGGCTGATTTGGTGGTTCCACAGTTATCAGGGCCCCAGTCTCCTTCAAACACTCTATTCCACCAGCTTCAGCACATGGCCTCCATTTTCAAGACTGCCTCATATAGACGAAAAAATGGCTTTTGGAGCTCCCACTATCACATCTCCATCACAGGAGTAGGAAAGGACAAAGAGGAGTTTCTTTAAGCAAGCATCTTAAGAGTCTCACATAACACTCATGCTTAGATATTAATTGTCAGAACTTAGTCACATTAACATACCAAGGTACTAAAGAGGCAGGAAAATTAACCTTTAAACTCTATACTGCTGCCAATGAAATTTCAAACTCTTTCATCTCTAAAATTCTGAATTTTTCTATATCTGTTTTGAAATTACTTAAGAAGCTTTGAGAATTCTATGGTGCTTTTAAGGTTAAATTGATGTTTACCTGAGAAATAAGATGCATAGATTCGATTTTCATTATTTCTACCATCTTTTTAAAAATCTAAGGTAAGTCACAAATTTGAGGTACACCATTCTTTCTACTAGACAGATAGAAACACTATATTTGGTGGCTTAGCAGCTTATAATTTTTTGTTTGTTGCTGCTCTTGCTGAATGTCATTTTATGTATTGTTTTAAAGAATGCTGATTTGTTTCTTTATTATCTTAGACTCCCTCCACCAACACGTATACAAATTAAACAATGTTGAATTTTGTGATAGTTACCTGAATAGTATTCATTAAAAAACATATAAATTACTATGTGTCAATTACTAGTCTAAGAGCTTTATAGATACCAACAGCTTGAATCTTCATAATTACCTTTTATGATGAGTACTAGTATTATCCCCATGAAGAAACAGAAGCAAAGAAATGATATATAACTCACTCAAAGTTGTACAGCAGGTGCTGTTATTTGAACTTAGTCTCACTGTGGGAAGCATGCTTGACACCACTATGCTACAGAGTCTCTAGAAACACATGCTTCATTTCTAAAGTACCAAACTTATTTCAATAACATTCTGTTACTCTTTTAATTAAGCACAGTAATTTAAACAAATAATTATTAAAGTTTAGTTGGCATACAATGTTATATTATTTTCAGGTGACAACATAGAGATCTGATGTGATCGCCACAATAAGTCTAGTAACCATTTGTCACCAGGCAACAAACTCAGTAATTATTCGATAGTACAAATATAGAAACTTCAGGAAGAGTAGGTGAAATGTTTGGCCTTAGCTGATAATGTCAATCAGAGCTGTAAATAGAACTCAGGTTTTATGACTTCAAACAAATGCTAAAATAGCATGAGGCCTCTCATCTATTTGCAGACAACAATTTTCAGGACACTTTTTTTTTTAACAGAAAAACACATTCTGATGTTTTAAAATGAATTGTTGAGAGATGAAATGCAAGGCCAAATTATTTAACCTTATTTTCTTTCCTTTTTATAGATGTAATATTTTTTTGGTCACAAGAGGTTAAAAACCAAAGATTGACAGAAACTATGCTTCTTTTGTCACTTACTGAAGTACACTATTTGTGCGTTTGAAAACAAATTAATGAAAGTCATATACTTAGAATCATCTAAAAATGAATTTTGTTCCTTTTCCAATAAGTGTTTGTATTTATTATTTGATTTACTTTATTTAATTTTTATTAAAGATTATATACATAAAAAGATACGTAATTGTAAATCTAATATTTGAAAAGCAGAACAAAAAGATAATTCCGAGCCTATTGAATCCTATCAAATACAAGGCATGATTCAAACATTTCAGATCTTCACAGAGACAATTATAAAATGAAAATGTTTACAAAGCATAGGCCGCATGTGTTTTCGAACCTTTGGAATTTTTTAGGAGCTTCTGAATCAATGCTGCACTTTATAATCTATCTCTGTTATAAAATCAAATAACAATGATAAAAACATAGTTCATATGAATAGAAAAGAAAAAATAAAATAAGAAACGTATGTGTTTTAGGAAGTAAATGACACAGTAATGAAGCCGGCACGCCTTGAGGAGAAACCGTGATCTCAGTCTCCAGAAAGGCCTCATGAGATGGCAGTACCTTGGTGAATTCATGAAGGCTCAGGGTGTGACAGTTTTGACTGGGTCTCTGACCAGACTCCGGGAGACAGATGAAACAATTTGATTTAGAAGACGCTGGAATATATATAATATCTGCTAAATCATTGTACATACTGTTTTAGTTTAAGCCTGAGCAATATTCCCTCTTGGGATTCAGGTACATCTGGAGCTTTTAGGTAGAGGCTGGACAGGCAGGGCTTCCAGAAACCTCTTCTATGAGAGAGAGAGAAGCCTTCTGGGAAAGAACACCTTCTAAGAGGTGAGGGAGTTCAGGCTCAGTCCTCAAATGGGAGAAGTGATTCTGAGAAGAACGTCGTATCTGTCATGTAAGTTACATGATATACGATGTATGTCATGGTAGTTAATCCTCATCCTACCTTCCATGAACTCAGGTCTGAATCCTAAGTCAAGAGAGCTCCGAGTAAGTAACTCACAACATTGGGAATCATAATTGTACTGTTTAATTTCTCCCCTAAGAGAGTGTGAAAGGAAAAGGGAAGAGACATTCATTCATTCCATTCAGCCGAAGATCGTGAAGCTTTGACTTCTCAAGGTCTCCCATTAACAAGAGTGTTGGAAAGGAGGATAAACCAGAAGAATCTTTTATTCCTTAAAAACTGATGATACATAATGAGGGGGAATCAGTCCTTGGGTGAGGTGACTGTAGGATCCAAAGCAGGAGGTAGAGGCGGTCATAGATGGGGCAGTGGTGCTGTATCAGAGGCAGGAGCATTGTCTACAAGAAGCATGCTGGTGGTATGAACTCAAAATGGTAACAATGCCTAGCAGAAACGTTTGTACCAGGCAGAAGTGGATGAACTGATGGAGAGTAGTTTTCTCTGCTTACCTGTGGGAAGCAGTAGTGATAGTAGATGCTGTTGGTTACTTCTCAGCTCCTGTTTACTGGTTAGGACACTTATTCCTCAGTTTCTAAGTGTCATCTGATTTTAATTCACAGATGCTCTCTTACCTGTAGAATTTCCCTGAATCAACTATATTCCTCATTATTCTTAACATGAGTAGTAGTTTATGAACTCAGTCAATTATTGCTTGTATGGTAACTCCTTTCTTTGCTTTTTGTAAGCAAATTCCCCATTTGGGTCACTTGGAGCTTCTATCCTTTGGTTCCCAGACCCGTGGATTCTAATTACTAGGGACACATCATCACATAACTGCCAATGATTGAAAATATATACTGCATTCTGAGGAATAGCCCCCTATCCACTCTTTGTGAGGAGACAAATTGTCTGAGGCATGTGCATATACAGATGCCTGAGTGATGTCAATTTGTTTTGCTTGTGATCAATGTCTTGGAGGAGCAAGATTGGAAGATGAGGGACAAAAAGTTCTGGGGAAGAGACATGTGGACGGAACCCATATGTGTAGGCACAAAGGGTTATTATATCCCATGCTAATGCCCACTGGAGAGGATCCACTACAGAAGAGGCATGAAAGAACCAGGTGGACTAAATGTCTCAGCTAGTAGATATCAGCCAGCCTCTGTCCTTGGCCAGGCCAGTGCTTGTACGCTATGGTGGCAGTGAAGGAGGCTATGCATGGACCTGACAGCATGTGCTCCCTCTCACTAAGTCTGAATATTAAAACTGCACACAACAAAGAATAACACTAAGCTCCCATTATGGCACCATTCCTTGAGAAGACCAACTAGTGACTTTGTATCAAGTGGTTTCTGTCAGACTTTACATACCACAGAAGGGGAAATGCTTCTGACTGGGGTTGACATATGACTCAGATATGAATTTGCTTTCCTTTCCTATAGTGTCTCAGACCACAGTACTATTTAACGGTGTTTGATCTAACAGTGTGGGATTTTGTAGCGCACTGCCTTGGACCAAGGGGAGGGAATCATGTTATAGAAAGAAGTTGTAGTAATGAACACGGTCCATGGAATCCATGTAGCACACCACCCAAAAGCTGCTGGCCTGACAGAATCAGTTTGGGGATGAATTCCTGAGATGATTGGATGCTGGTCTCTAGAACACCTTAAACTAATGGCTACTCTATGGAATTGTGTATCCAATAGTTAGGATAAATGGTTCCGGGAAACAAGAGCAGCTTACCTTTGCTACTGTTGACTTATTTAGGGATTTGAGATTTCCATCCCTGCAGCTTGGGGCTCTATAGATCTTGAGATGTTGATTTACAGATGGGCTCACTTCCACTAGGGGGCACAGTAAGATTCTCACCAAAGTTAAACCTACCCTACTACTAGGTCTCTTTGCACACCTCAAGCTAGTAGATCAGCAAACAGAGAATAAGGTAACATACTGATCATGAGGTGGAGGCCTCGATGCTGCTACACAACGGCATGTCTACAGTTGTAACTGAAAATAGGCAAGTAGAGTAACCATGGTTTGAAAAAGGCATGCTAACCAAAGGCTCAGAGCACTCAGGAATGGTAGTCAGGGTCATGTCACAAGGCAAACCAACAAGCAAGAGATGCCGACAAGCAAGAGAACCTAGAAAAGGTGATGGAAGAGCGAGATGAGTCCATTATGGTTCAGGACCAGCTGCAGTAGCAGGGGAGGCAGTTCATCCCACTAACCCTTCTTTTGTAGTTTCCCCAGGAAATTAGACTAACCAGAATAATAGAGAAGCTATGCCCAGATGTAATATATTGAATGTGACAAGCAAGTACATCTGAGCCATGAAAGGAAAAGGGATTGTAGATGCCTCACCCGCATTCCTTTGCTATCATATATACACATCTTCCTGCTGCTCTGAATGTAGGCTGGTAACAACCCATAGTTCTCCCTTTCTCCCAAGAATTATTATTGGCCAAACAGAAGCCACCTCCCCTAACCTTTTGCAAGTAGATCTTGGCCAGTGACCATGGGACATGGGCATTCAAAAGGGCAGCTTCCTGTCTCGAGGTTGAGTGACCTCTCTGGTGCAATTTAAACTTCAGAAGTTCACTGTGGGATCAGAAGGAAGCTAGTCTCCAGCTGAGACATATCCTTGCTTAGGTTTTCCCCCGGTTGTATCCTACTTCTCCCATCCCACTTCTCATAAAAGCACTCTCCCAAAATACCACTTAAAAAGAATACTCAGCTCAGGCTCTTTTTATGGAGCACAACTTAAGAGAGTGGTAATATGCCTTCCTGCCTTTCCACAGGGAAGGAGGTATTAACTCTAGTCATGATTGGAGGAAAACCAAAACAAATAACATACAAATGGTGTTGCCACATGGTTTCTGAGCAAATTGCTTGTGAACACATGAAGACAGCTGTCGGGGCTTTCCCCATATAACTGGAAAGAATCTGTCAAGAATTGGAGAAACTGCAGGTCACAACAAGAAGAAGTAAAATTTACTGCTAATATGTCTCCATTTTATACCCAGGGTTGGAGTGGCCTGGGAAATGTGTTACATTACCATATAAAACAGGCATTTCCAGTCACTGGATTGCTTTTTAATCTTCTGTTCAGATTACTACACTTCTTGTTATATGAGGGAAGTCATTATGGTAATCCAAACATGGCTTATTATGCATAGACTCAGAGCTAATAGAGTACATGATTTTGAGGCATATTTCTTCTGAGCTATGGTGAGCCCTGATGAGTGATATCTACTCACTTTTGTGATTTACCTGCATAATATTTTTAAACACTGCAAACTTAAGCCTTATTTGGAATAATTTTCCAATCTTCAGCTATTACCTTTCTCTTCATCAAATCTTTTTCTAAATTTTTTATTTGATTCCTACTTTTTGAACTTGGAAATTGCAATTCAACTTCTCTGAGGTATCACTTAAATCAACTAGACTTAAGTTTTTTTGTATATTCCTATACACATCAGTCATATACAAACAAACAATTTCTAGATTTCTTTTCACCAAAGCTACTGACATTTGTGCCATATGGATTTATCAGTTGGAATCTTAGAACAATTTTAATTGCTTCAATTGTAAGTTCTAAGTGTACTCCTTAATTTTCTCCTTTCTCAAATACTACCTATCACTTTCAAAAACTGGGCAGAGCTGAAATAAAAGCAATGACCTAAATATCAGTGACTAACAAGATACCAGTGTATTTTGTCTTAGAAGACTGATCACAAGAATTTACAAGGCTGTTAGTCTGTCTTCGTGCTTTTAGGCCAGTACTGAACCTAATATTTGAGAGCCCACGATTTAATCTCTTTTTACTTTATCTTTAAAAATTACATTGTATTTTAGGATTAATCTAGAAGCTAAAGATATCACAATACCTTCGAAAATCACTATCATTTCATAAGTATATAGCAAGCATGAGATCCTTAACATCTAAAAGAGCTAGAATAAATTTATTTTATCAGAGAGTTGATGTCTATCAGTTAGGACCCATGGACTGCTGAATCTAGGCATATCAGTCATTTTTAAAACTACGGAATTTCTTCTATTTGTAAATACTTCCAGATTTGCCTGTCAAAGTCACTATGGCACCATCACTAGAGAATTGTTTATTTGGCTTAGGGCTTTGCTTTTCTGTGATTCGATTTAACAACCTGGATGTTGGGCCTCGAGGCTGAATTCGCTTGCATCCTTATCTGGGAGTGTTTTGCACAGGGGAAAACACTTTTCCTTCTGGCCCTATTCTCCTTTCTTTTTAAGACTTTAAAGCAGAACAAATAAGATAAGAATAAGATTCCTAAGGACAGTTTTCCCTATCTGCAACATAAGACTAGTCCAGTATTTCCCAAAGTGTGTTCTATGGAGATGTTAATAAATGATATGGTCTTTTCTGAATAGATGGTATACTGTGGCTACTCTACACCACAGCAAAGAATTGTAGGGCAGTTAGAAGGTTTGAAAAATGTTACAGAAAAAAGAAAAACTCGTTTCTTTGTTTAAACTTTATTTAACTTTGTCTTTCAGACTTGAGTGACCAATAAATAATTTTTGATAGCACATCGTTTAATCTCATGGAAGCAACTAATATCGGGGCTACTAGTGGGGGAATACTGGTTTAGTACAAAATCAGGGTATTTATAGTCCAACTCAAGGTCACATCTGATCTCTGCAACTCAGCTCCCCTCTCCAGTCCCTGTCATCCATGAGCAAGTGAATTATACAGCATCCTCATAATAAGGACTTACAACATGAATGCGATCACTGTGGGTTCCTGTACTAATTTTTTTCAAGAATATTTTTTTTTTAATTATAAGATGAATATGTATTCAGCATTAACAATATAGAATTAAGGTTAGTTGCATAAATTGATGTATAAAATTAAGATTAGCTAACATGTATTAGTTAAATTTCTTAGTTACAAGTTCCAGAAATGCAACTCAAACTTGCTTATGGAAGGCTAGTTATCAGCTGATACAATTGGAAGGTCACAGAATCAACGAAAGAGAACAGATCTGGGCATGCCAGACTCCAGAACCAGAGCTGTCCATTTTTCTCTCATCTAGGATTGTCTCTGTTTTGCTTCATTTTCCTTCACATTGGTCAGCTTTTTGCCACGTGGAATGAAAGGCAATGAATGCCAGTACCCCCAATTCACATTCTTTAATCTCCATGACCTCAAGTGGAAGGATCCTTTGCTCTTGTTTGAAAGAAGAACAACTCAAGGCAGGAATCTATTTGGATTCTATAGATCATAAAACAGGTCTGGACCAATCACTGTGGACATGTGAATTGACAAAATGAATCTAGACCTGGATCATATGCCCGCCTTTCAAACCTGGAAGGTGGGTTATTGAATCACTTTGAATTGAAGGAGTAGTTCCCAAAAAGAAACTACTGGGGTTGTTTCTGGTGGTGTTGAAGTGGGAGGAGGAGTATTTCCTGAACAGGCAAAAATAAAAACAGACATGTTTACACCTTTCACCAATACATAAACTTACAACAATGCCCATACCTAAGATAAGGCAAACGTATATAACCGAAAATAAATTTATTTTCTTCCCTCAGAACACCACCTGAAGTCTGGTTCAGTTACTGAATTTAGATTCTTTGGATGATGTGCAGTTCCCTCAATCAGGTCAGGATGTACCACTTCATGATCTGGTCATTTGTGGGCTAAATTATAAGTAAAACCACCTCAATATATATCCATTTTAAAACAAAAGCAGGAAGACAAACAATAAGACCTCCCTTTTAGAAACAGGGAAAATGAAAAGCCGTATGAAGTGATCAGAGCTCCAGAATGCAGATTTTATTCTAGTAAATAATGGTCAATAAATTATTCCACCCCCCCCAGCTGAAAGGTGAGCTCTACAAGGGAGCAGTCATATGTTCTATTCAACTTCTATTCAATTCTGTAAATGAGAGTGGTTGGCATCTCCCTCACCCAACATCCTCTATGATCACTTTCAAAGGAATATTGTGAGGATTCCCATCTGTGAACAATACCACTTTGGAAGACCTTTTCCTATTTATATGAGATTGGGAAATCTTGAATTGCTTTGGAGTATTAAGTAGTCATAAGCCTCTAATAGCCAGGATAGGGGGCAAATACTTCACTTAGACAACTGGTTGGATGCCAGGCAATTTGATTTCTTTCCCTCCATGAACATTAACTTTCTAGGTGAGTGATATCATGCATTTTCATGGCTCTAAATACAATTGTGAAGCTGGATTAATATGTTTAGCACTCAACTTTCCTCTGAGCATCAGATTTGTGTTTCTAACTCCTTAGAACCTCCACACGGGAATTTTACATTTAACAAGGCCAAACCAGTGGATCTTCACACGTCTTAGTATCTGGCCCTATGGTTCAGGCTAAACAGTCTTATAAATCATATCCACAAATTCAAGTTTATTCTGAATCTGACTACTTCTCACCACTTCTACTGCCATCATCCTGGTTCAAGTCTGTTTATTATCATTTGAACTAAAAGATTCACATGCGAAAGCTTCATATCTAGCCTCCCACCGTTACTCGTGACCCAGTACTGTAAATTCACTGCATAGCAGCTAAATAAGATTTTGTTTTAAAATCTAGTATCAGATTAAAGAAACTTCTCAGTTTAAATAATCCTGTCTTCTAATTATTTTAAAGTAGAATTAGAAGTCCTGACCACGCTCTGCAAGGCTCTATATGTCTGGGCTGTGACCACCTCTGAATCCACATTCTCTGATGGGCTCCACCTTGTTCAGCCCATTTCACCCACACTGATTTTCTTGCTTTTCATCAAAGAACACTTCAAGGTCATAATGCCCCAGGGCTTTTGTGTTGCTATTTCTTCTGCTCTATCTTTCTGTCTCCAGATGTGGACATGACTTGGTTTCTTTCAAGTTGCTCCTCAGATGTCACCTCCTATTTCTAAAGTTGTTTTATTGTTCTTCATAGTGCTTATATGTAGCTGATAATACCTATTATTTGTGTATTTATTTTCTGTCGCCTCACCAAAATGCTAGAATGTGGTATCTTTTATAGTAAGACTTTCTCCATTTTGTTCATTGCTGTTTTCTAGAATGGTGTCTGAAATATTTTATCTATCCATCCATATACACATAACAAATATTAGAATACATATGATTATACACATCATATGTAATGTATGTATTATTATTTTTCTGTCTAGTAACCAATGTCTAACGCATGATCATTTAATTTGACCGGCTGTTTTGTTTTTTTATTTTTAGCAAAAAGCTAGCACCAAGCTCTGTTTTTAATCTTATTTCTAAGTTTAACAGTAAGTGTCAAGCACTGTTTTAAGTGTCTGACATTCATTCATTCTTCCTTCTCAGCAACCCTGTGGGGTAGGAAAACAAGTATTATCCCCATTTTAGGGTAGAAAAGGGAGGCATAAAAGAGTTCACTTATTTTCTGAAGTTCCATGGTTATTAAGAGGCGGAGCCCAAACACAACGCAGGCAGTTTGGCTCCTGAGTTTGTGCACGTGCCCACTCTCATGACATTTTGCCCTGGCTTCATCCTCCGAGCAGTTTTGAGGGGTGTCTAAGGGAACAATATCCTAGGATGAATGTCAGGAGTCTTCTGTAGCTGTCTGGGCCAGGAGCTTCAGACTGTCACTCTCCTGGCGTCACTGAGGACCCAGTCCTCACTTCTGCTTAGATTTCTACTTGCTTGTCCTTGCTCACGTGAAATTTGAAATGGTGCAGAGAATCAAGCTATTATAATCATCTGAAGGCATGATTGACATTCTGCTGTGTTGTGCTGTGGGCCACAGACAGAAAGAGTCTTTCATAATAGAGTTGCTTTCTGTTTCTTTTTCTGCTTTCAGTTTGGGTCACCTCAGTTTTGGTTCTGCATTCTGTTTGTACATTGGAATCACCCAGGGAGCTTTTAAAAACACTTGGCCCTGCCACCTAACAATTAACTAAAAATCCCTGAGGATGGAGCCTTGGTAACCCTAGTTTTTACAGTTCCCTTGGCAATTCTAATGAGCAACTAAGGTTGAGAATGACTGCCTTAGATCAGTGGTGCTCAAACTTTAGCGTGTGTCAGCATCACCTGGAGGGCTTATTAAACACAGATTGGCCTCTCCCCCAGAATTTCTGACGCAGTAGGTCTGGGCAGGGGCTGTAGAATTTGCTTTTCCAACAAGTTCCCAGGTGATGCTGATGCCACTGGTTCCAGACCCCCCTTTGAGAACTACTGCTGTCAAGCCAAAGCATGGTGCTTTTTGCAGTACCTTACTGAGGTTTCAGAATAGACAACCTACTCTGACACTTTAATATTTCCTACCAAGTCTCCTACATTTCTATCCTGCATAGAACCTAAGCACTAATATTCAACAGATAATATTTTAACCATTTGCTGAGGGGTTCATATCACAAATTGCCAAATCAGTTGATATTTGTTTTGTCTCCAGATTTCTATGACCAGTGATGCCCAACAAACATCCTTGGACATATAGCCTAGTGGCCTGTATAGGTGGTCTGCATTCTCCAAAATGAAAGCCACCACTTACATGTGGCTATTTACATTTAAATTCATTACAATGAAATACTCATTTTATTTGTCACATTAGAGTTCAAGTGCTAAATCTCCATACATGGCTAGTGCTTCCCATTTAGTCAGTGAAATAGCATATTTCCGTTATTACAGAAAGCCCTATTGCAGTGCTGGTTAGATGTCTGTCAAAATTGTTTCCTTTACCTGGGCATGCAGCTACATACACTTTCCAGTCCCATATAACTAGTTCTTGCACAGGGATTATGAGGGAATAATATGTCTCCTCTGGGCTAAATATGGAAGGAACCTGTGTCCTTGAATGATTGCATAGAACAAAGGTGGGCCCCCTCTTTACACCAAGGTGAACTGTGACATGCATGAGAAATAAATCTTGATTGTGTCAATCCATTAACATATTGAGGTGTTTAGTGATAACGTTTAGATCAACTTGATTAGTATGTACATTGCTCTACAAATATGTTAGAAATTGTGATATAATATTCTTAAGTACCAATATTTTCTTCAAAATACTACAGATATTAATCTATTCTTATTGTAATTTATTATTGTATAGTACACACTTGAATTCAGTTTCATTTTTTATTTCTTTGTAGGTAACTTTTTCTCTTGATACTTGCAGAAATGTTCTTTATTCATTAAAATATTTATTTTTATGTTTGTGTACATATTTTTACTTGGTGAACCTTTAAATATTCAAGTTAATGTTCATTTTCAGCTTAAGAATGCTTTCATATTATTTCTTTGATTATTATTTAGGATCTGTTTGCTTTATACTATCATGAATTCTTTAAGCTTATTTTTTTTAACTTCCTATAGATTAAATTTCATGGATCTAGTTCCGTTTCCTTTCATTATTGCTTATAAGCCTGCTCAGACTGCCATAACAAAAGATCACAGGCTGAGCGCCTTAAAAAACAGAAATTTATTTTCTTGGAGTTCTGGAGGCTAGTCCAAGATCAAGGTCCTGGCAGATTTAGTTTCTGATTAGGGGTCTCTTCCTGGCTTGCATGGTGGCCTCCGAACTATGACTTTGCATGGCCTTTCCTTGGTTAATGGGAAGCCAGAGAGAGATAAAGAGAGCTTTCTTGTTTCTCTTCTTATAAAGACACAGATCCTAAGGGATCAGGGCCCTATACCTGTGACCTCATTTATCCTTAATTACTTCCTTAATTACTTTCACTGTATAATAGATTTCCTATAAGAAATTATAGTGTCAGAAAAATATTTTTCATCCTCAGAAGATTGAAAATAGTGCTATAGCAAAGTGTGATTGAAAAAATATTTTCCTTTCTACCCTAATAATGATTAATTTTGTCTGTTCAACAGGACATACACACTGTATCCCCAAAATGACACATTGCAGACATAGAAAATATAATTTAAATGAGGTTTTATCTCCAGGTAATTTGAATTTTAAGCAGAATCAGATGGGGAATGAACATATTTGGAGCTCTGACATTTGATGACAGTCATTTGAAGTCCCATCTCCAAATACAGCAACCCTGGGCCTTAGGGTTTCAACATATGAATTGGGGAGAGGGTTAGCTACAGATATTTAGTCCACAACAGTCACTTATTTTTTATTCCTTTGTGATCCTCAGAATTTTTGGTGAATTCGAGGAAGCTTCCATCTTTACTAGATTTTTCTTAAGTTATTAATTTGTTTTTCAAAGCCTACATCATATTTTAAATTTTGACCTCATGTTTTTCATGTTGTTGCAAAATTTTCCAGATCTTACGTTTTCTTTTTCTCATGATTTCTTTCTCTAATTTCAAAGATGTGTTTTGATTTTGATGGTATAAAACTTCAATGAATATCATTTGTTGCTCTAGGAACTGAAACACTGAATCCAATAAATAAAAAATGGGACTCATTGGAAAGAGCATGGGCTAATTCAGGAAACTGAAGGGCAAGCTGAATCATTAAGTATTGAAAACTTCAAGAACTTTGTCATCAGAGACTCTCATCAAATGTCTGAGTTCCAAATATGTTCATTCTCCATATGATTCTACTTAAAATTCAAATTACCGGGGGATAAAATACCATTGGCCTAATTTAGGTTATATTTTCTATGTCTGCAATGTGTCATTTTGGGGATAAAGTGTGTATGTCCTTTTGAACAGACAAAATAGATTATTTGAACAGACAAAAATAATCATTATCAAAGTATATAAAATATTTTTTTCAATCACACTTTGCTGTAGAATATATTTACTCTTCCTAGGATGAAAAAATATTTTTCTGACACTATAATTTCTTGTAGGAAATCTATTACACAGAGAAAGCTTTTAAATGAAATTATTCTTTAGGATGAACTTTTTCTTCTTCCTTGTGGCATAATTGCATTGCTTCAGTAACTTTCTGTGTAATGAGGTATGTTATTGTTCATTTTGGTCAATTATATTTTTGTCAGGGCCTCCTCCCCCCAGTTTTATTGAGATGTTATTGACATATAACACATATTAACTTAAAGTGTACAACGGAATGATTTGATATAAGAACACAGTAAGTTCTCCCTTAACATCACTGATAGGGTCTTGGAAACTGTGACTTTAAGTGTAACAATACATAATGAAATCAATCTATGATAGGCTAATTGATATAAACAAGAATTAAGTTCCTACAGCATATTTCTGATTTAAAAAATCACAAAACTTCTAAATAAATGTCCAAAACACTTCTAATATTAAACGCTAAAATAAATGTGAACTATATATACATTTAAAAGAGGTTGATAAAAAAAAAGTAAGACAATTCCTTTCCAACATGCTTATTCTAGTTCAGGGTCGTGGGTGGCCAGAGCCTATCCTGGCAGCTCAGTGTACCGTGGCACCCCACCCTGGTCTAGATGCCTTTCCGTCACAAGGTGCACTCACCCACACTCCCACTCACTCAGACTGGGACAATTTAGACATGTCAAGTCACCTCATGTGCACATGTTTGAAACGTGGGAGAAAACTGAAGTACCTGGGGAAAACCCATGCAGACATAGGGAGAATATATAAACTCCACACAGACAGTGGCCCCTGCTAGGAATCAACCTTTTTTTTTCCTTTCTTATCAGCATTAGAATGAACCAGTTATTCAAGGATGTGCTGTGTACTGAGAAATGATTACCAAAGTAAGGTTAGTTAACACTTCCATCCCCTCATATAATTACCTTTTTTGTGTGTGTGGTGATAACATTAAAGATTTACTCTATTAACAGCTTTAACGTACATACTGCAATACTGTTAATTAGAGACACCATGTGGTACATTAGATCCACAGAACTTGTTCATCTTATATCTAAAAGTTTGTATCCTTTGACCAACATCTCCCCTATTTCCTTCACCCCTAGCTCCTGGTAACCGCCATTCTACTTTCTATTTCTGAATTTGGCTTGTTTAGATTCCACATATAAATGAGAACATAAAGTGTTTGTCTTTTACTTTCTGACTCACTGTGTTTCCCTGAAAATAAGACCTAGTGGGACTTCAGCTCTAATGCGTCTTTTGGAGCAAAAATTAATATAAGACCCGGTCTTATTTTAATATAATGTAAGACCCAGTCTTATATGATATAATATAATATAAGAAGGGGTATAATATAATATAATACCAGGTCTTATATTACTTTTTGCTCCAAAAGATATATTAGAGCTGATTGTCTGGCTAGGTCTTATTTTTGGGAAAACACGGTATTTCACTTACTATATCGCAACGTCCATCCATGTTGTTGCAAACGGCAGGATTTCCTTCTTTTTATGACTGAATAATATTCCATTTTGTGTCTGTATATCTATATCTGTATATCTACATCTATATCTATTTATCTATATCATATTTTCTTTATCCATTTGTCTATCAATATACAGATTGTTTCCATGTCTGGCTGCTGTGAATAATGAGGCATTAGACATGGGGATGCAGATGTCACTTTAAGATAGTAATTTCATATCCTTTGGATACATACCCAGAAATGGAATTGTTAAATCATATGCTAGTTCTAGTTTTAATTTTTTACAGAACCTCCATAGTGTATTCCACAGTGGTTGTACCAATTTACATTCCCACTAAAGGGCACAAGGATTTCCTTTTGTCCACATAATCTCTAACACTTATTATCTGTTGTCTTTTTGATAATAGCCATTCTAACAGATGTGAGGTGATATCTCACTGTGGTTCTGATTTGTATTTTCCTGATCATTAGTGAAGTTGAGTACCTTTTAATGCACTTGTTTATTTGTAAGTTATTTTGGGAAATAAAAAATGTCTTTTCAACAAACAACCCAATTGAAAAATGGACAGAGGACCTGAAGAGACATTTCTCCAAAGAAGACATAGAAATAGCAAATAGACATATGAAAAAATGCTCAACATCACTAATCATCAGAGAAATGCAAATGAAAAGCACAATGAGGTATCACCTCACCCCAGTCAGAATGGCTATCATCAACAAGACAAATAGTAACAAGTGTTGGAGAGGCTGTGGAGAAAAAGGAACCCTCATACACTGTTGGTGGGAATGCAGACTGGTGGAGCCATTATGGAAGGCAGTGTGGTGGTTCTTCAAAAAATTACAAATAGAATTGCCATATGACCCAGAAATCCCTCTCCTGGGTATCTACCCAAAAAATTTGAAAACATTTATACATAAAGACACATGTGCCCCAATGTTCATTGCAGCTTTGTTTACGGTGGCCAAGACATGGAAACAACCAAAATGTCCTTCAATAGATGAGTGGATAAAGAAGTTGTGGTATATATACACCATGGAATATTATTCAGCGGTAAGAAAAGATGATATAAGACCATTTGTGACAACATGGATGGATCTTGAGAGTATAATGCTAAGTGAAATAAGTCAGACGGAAAAAGCAGAGAACCATATGATTTCACTGATATGTGGTATGTAAACCAAAAACAACAAAAGAACAAGACAAACAAATGAGAAACAAAAACTCATAGACACAGACAATAGTTTAGTAGTTACCAGAGGGTAAGGGGGGGTGGAGGGTGGGAGATGAGGGTAAGGGGGAGCAAATATATGGTGAAGGAAGGAGAACTGACTCTGGGTGGTGAACACACAATGGGATTTATAGATGATGTAATACAGAATTGTACACCTGAAATCTATGTAATTTTACTAACAATTGTCACCCCAATAAATTTTTTAAAAAATGTCTTTTCAAGTCCTTTGCCCATTTTTTAAATTGGATTACTTGTTTTTTTGTTTTTGTTTTTGTTTTTCTATTTAATTGTGTAAGTTCCTTGTATTTTGGATATGAACCTCTCTCAGATATATGGTTCGCAATTTTTTTTTTTTTTCTGTGCAGATGTGTTTCTTTCTTTCCATTTTATGTAGTCTCAGGACCTTCTTTATGTACGTCCTGGGCACACAGCTCTTTTACAAAAGTGTTGATAATCAGTTGGTGCTCTGTGGCTCCTTATCTGGGCCTACCAGCATTGCATAATTCAGAAATACCTTGACCATCTTAGTATATGAATGATACATTTTTATTTCAAAGGTTAATGCATAATTCCTTCTATTTTCATATTTCAAACATCATTTCCATTGTTATCTGGAAGGGGAGATTTAAAAACCATGATGCCAGTATCAACCAACACATAATATTCCAAAACTCTTGTAAATGAATGTTACCCAATATACCATGTTTTAAACATTTTAAAACTTAATCTCATATATTAATGAGAATTAAAAAAAAACAAAAAACAGTATGTATTTCTCTCCGAGGGATAACACTCAAGTGATGTCATCAGATGTATAACACAGAGGAAATGTGAAGTATGGGGCAAAACTCAATAAAGGGTGGCAGACTTGAAAATGAAAGCCTTGAGTAGCAGGAGACATGGATTGTGTGAGGAAGTGTATATAGAGAGGGACAACAGGTCCTGCGATGAAATGCTGGAAATTGCAGAGCATAAACTATGTACACTTCACATGTTGGCTAAATAATAGCTTTGACCGTCACTGAAGTTTATTTACCTAAGGCATGTAGAACACTTAGATCTTCCATTTAATAGCTTTTTATTGTGAATGGACGTGAAGATTATGTTCTAGCCTACAGATATGCTTAGTGTAAGAAAATCGATAAAAACTTCAATTCACATTATTTTCCATACACATACGTATGCATGTATCTATAATATATATGTATACAAATGTATAAGAGAATGAATATATGTATAACCATATGCAACTAACAACAGAGTCACTGTGAATGACTTTAGTGTCATGACATTGGATATAGTATGACAGCATGTCCAGCTGTCATCAGGTGGTGCCATTCATGAGTAGTGTTAGCCATGCACAAGCCAAAGGGTCATAGGTGGCGATTTTGACTGGGAGGATACATTTTTTTCTTTATCTTTTTTATAATTTTAAATTCTTTGAACTAATGTGAATATATTAACTATTCAAAGTAATAAATGAAAAAGAAAATTGAATGTCTTGAGGAGAGAAAATATGGGATTTAAAAACCAACTTAAATTGCACAAGTGTTACTTACCTCTACCTGACATCACAACTAATATTTTTCATCAGAATAACTCCTTTTGATATAAATCATATCTTGTCATTGTAACTTTTGTTCTTTTTCTTATTTTCTGTATCTTTTTTCTTCCATAAAAGTATA
The DNA here is from genome assembly GCF_057876585.1 of Rhinolophus sinicus. Classification (NCBI taxonomy): domain Eukaryota; kingdom Metazoa; phylum Chordata; class Mammalia; order Chiroptera; family Rhinolophidae; genus Rhinolophus; species Rhinolophus sinicus. Next base: position 149,289,095 of record NC_142501.1, on the reverse strand, counting down.
AATCAAAACAGCCTTTTTGCGATTAGTTTGATATGTGCATTAAAATATTTCATGGCAAAATAGTAGATATTATTAAACTATTTAACTAAAAGTGATATAAAGTTCCTTTTTTGTTTCCAGTAAACTTGTGACCAGCAGTTTAATTTTCAAAGCAATTTCAAAGTCTCTTTTTTTCTCCCAAGCATTTGACTGGATTGTTGAGTTTCTTAGAACAAGGACATTAGGCATTAAAACCAGATTCTTCTCAGGAGCCATCATTTCCCTCTAAAGATATATTAAACTATCTTGAAATCTGAATTGATCAATTTATTTTCCATTTTAAACATATTTCAACCTCAGTTTTAATCACAGTATTCATGTGTTCAATGGATATTACATCCAGAAATATCAGACCCAAATTATTTAAAGATTACTTGGTGGAAGCACATTGTGTTCTAATTTCATTCAAATTACAAAATAAATTTGTCAGTTAGGAAAAGCGAGGCTATGGTGTGCAAACACACAAACTGAAACTCTTAGTGGTCTGGAATAGCTAAGATTTATTTCATGCTTATGATTCTTGTCCCTTTCTAGACAGCTGGGAACTACCCTCCATATCTTCCTTACTATTCCAGGGTTTTTCAGCAGTGGCACTATTGCCATTTTAGTCTGGATAATTATTCATTGCCCCCAAATGAGAGGGGTCAGTGTTATCCTCTGCATTACAGAATGTTTAGTACAGACCTGGCATATACTCACTAGATGCAGGTAACACCCTCCCCAGCCATGCCAACCAAAAAAATGTCTTCAGTCACTGCCAAATGTCCCCTGGGTGGCACAAGCAGTGCTTGAGAACCACTGCTGTCTGTAAGGCTGCTGGTTGTCAGGACAGAAGGAAAGAGCACGTGGAGCACTGCAAGCTGTCTCCCAGCCTCTGCCAGGAAGTTGTGGTTCACACCATCTCTGCTTACATTTGTTTGGCCAAAACATGGCCACACTAACTTCCAGGAGGCAAGGAAATACCCTTCTACCATTTTCTCATGAGGAGGATAAAAAATATTAGGGCCTACCCTAATGACTAACAAAATTATATTGTACATTTTGAAAAAGAAGTAATTTTTTTTCTTCCTCAAAAAATAGTATACTTTTGACAATGGTTCACTCACTTTGACCACTGATAGTTTCAGAAATACACACACTAAATATAGCAACTGCTTACCATATCTTTGAGGATACATCAGAACATAATTACTAAAGAACTAGTGATGATATACCTATAAAATAAAAATTTATAACAGCATAGAAGACAGAACATAAAAAACATGTACTTGCATGTAAGTCAACTCAGTTAAAACAAATAATGAATGGATGGAATCTACTGTATGATAAAAATGTTCTAAACACCATTTAGTTGCTACCAATATGACATTTACTTGTTTTTCTTTTTAAAAAAATGAAACAATTTTGGTATTGTCCAGAAAAATTTAACAGGTTTATTTATAATTCTTGTAAAGTTGAACTGCTGAACCTTTTTCACTGAAACATTTCCACTCACGTTAATGATTTAACATCCCCACATTTGTACTAATAACTCACAAACAATGAAAATGGATAAACTACCAATACCTGATTTCTGTCCCTTATTATTTCACTTGCAATCATATATATTTTTGACTCCTTGTGGGGGAAACTATTTAACGTTCAGAACTACCAATAACAGGAAGAAGAGAAAGTTGGTTTTGAGAACGTGATCAATCCCAGTCTCTCATTAGTAAGGCTTCTCCTGACAGGTGAAGAAAAAGGAACCAAGAGAATTTAGCAGAACAACAGCTGTCATCCGGGAATCCTTTAGGGTCAGATATGTCATCGAGAGTTTAATATACAACTATTTGCAAGTATCGTCTTCAGAGACCTATTTGTCCACTCAAATTGACCTGAGAGTCACTTTGGAAGACAGTTTGGTAGTTTCTCAAAAAATTAAACATAAAGTTAACATTTGACACAGCCATTTCACTCCTAGGTATGTGCTCAAGAGCTTTGAAAATAGATCCACACAAAATCTTGAAAATGAATATTCCTAGCAGCGTTCTTCATAAGTCAAAAAGTTGAAACAATCCAAAGTTTATCAACAAATTTATAGATTAAACAAAAAGTGGTGTATATATATACAATAAAATATTAGTTTTGCTGTCATGGTTACGTTTTATTGGACATGGATTTTATTTTTATTTTTTTTAATTGGAGAAAGGTCTGAATGCTTTCTTGTACTTTCTGTCAATACTTGGAAACTTTCTTTGTACATTTGTGCCTCAGTTAGGGCTTTTTGTTTGCTCAAAATTGAAATTGAATCATCTAATTTAAGTAAAAGTTTAGTTTGTTGAAATTACACAAAGAAGCTCACAAAATTGACATAAACATCTTAAAATCGTAAAAAACTGAAACTAACCTGTGGAAAGGAGAGAAACTAGGGCAACTTCAAGTATCAGAAAAGTCTCCTTAAGTCCCTTTCTTTGGTGCAGTCAGGTTTTTTTTCCTCCCCCCGCAAAAATAGGTCTCACATGCTACTGAACCAGCCTACTAGTACAGAAACATAGAAACAAAGAGAGAAAGCATTATTTCCCCAGTAAAACATGTCCAACTGTCCAGATATTAGTGACCTTTTAAGCTTGTTATGGTAAGATGATAGAGATCTTAATACAGCATGAACATGAGTGCCTTTTCATGTGTAGTTCCTTATAGACTCTACTTGGTTCTTTTCCCATCTCTCCTCTTGTCATTGTACATAATTTTATTACTAGTTTTCATCTGAATTCAGTGGGGAATGGGATTATTCTGCTTTTGTTTATTGTCCAGTATCTCTTATCCCTCAAAGTCTTGTGAGAAGACATAGCAAAGAATGGAGTCAACTGCATACACCTCAATGGCAGAGAAAAGGGGCAACTTCAACTGTGTTTTTAACTCACGTCATTCTGCTCAAGATACAAACACCTAGCTCTGGGGCTCTGTCCCCACACCTAGGAAAGAGATTCTGATTGGCCTGGTTTTGGGTCAGATGCTAGTCCTTGTTCAAGAGACTTGTCTTAACTAAATTGCATGAAAGAAGGTGGGGTAGTTCCCCAAAGAAGGGAGCTATACCCAAGGAAGGTGTCAGGTGACAGAAATGCCTCTGAATTGGCATCATTCCATGTACATGTTTTATTATTTCCAAGGTCACTTAACATCAGCAGCAGCCACTAATAAATAGTTTTCAGGAAAGGTACAGGTTCACTAGTGGGGAAATGAATCATATTGTCTTCTAATATCACTTTAGCTTATTAATTGTCCACAATTAGACAGGGAACTTTCTATTCTCCAAAATTTAGGGACGTATGGAGCAGTTTTAGTGTCATTGATTTAGATGGAAGAGTTTCCTGGTCTGGCTCATAAAAGTAAAACAAAATAAAGCAAAATACATCACATAGAGCACTAGAACATAAATAATAATTGATTAGCAAATGTAGTTTACAACTATTTAGATCACATATAATGTGGTGTCATTTTGCATTTACCCAAATACACAGGGAAGTTTACTCTTACCAAGGAGTGATGCTGGGTCATTCAAGAAGCAGGAAATAAAACATATTTACTTTATCAATGTCTTCTTTAATGATATTGAAAAAAGTGGTCATTTTTAGGGCTCATGAGTTCATAGATGATAGACTATTTGTTACTTTTAAAGCCGATATATGTTCTTATGGAAACCAGGAATTTTTAGATGTAAAGACATTCAAATATTTTGATTATTTTTGTATACCCTGCTTTTATTCATGCACTTAATTTATGCCTATGTATTTTTTTTCTTAAGAGTTGTGTAGATAACTCTATGAAATGACTCTCTATTTCCCAAATGTTCATTGTACATATTAGTAGTGCTGTGATATATGAAATTTATTTTACGGGTCCTGGCAATAATAAACATAATAGATAATAAATATATATATAATTTTATTGTTTATTTCTTGCTTCATGCAAGCTTCTTGAGGCAAGAAAACTTTCATAAAATTCTCCAATATTAAAACAACTATATTTTAAATGAAATAATTACACATAACTGTGTAAAATAGCTTATGTATTTCTCCTGTGAGGCATGTAATATCATCTTTGCTATATACAGGTGAGAAATTTGGGGCTTAGAAAGGCTGCCTATATTATAGATGTATTAAGTAGAAATGTTAAATTTCAAATGTAGGAAGTTTGACTTCAGGGCCTTAACAGTTTTTAAATTATGAATACTTCTGCTTTAACTTGATTCTAAACTTGTACTAGGTAACTTCATAAATATTTGTTGAGTTGAATGGAATGATTTTATAGGCTCATCAATCAGAATATTTGTTAACTCCACAATTTCCATCACTGGATAAAGCAATGTTTGTAAGCCCTGTGGAGTCCTTTAATGGTAAAACAAGCTTCTTTATCTACGTCAGTCAATATCCTGCTAAAAGGAAAGCTGCCTTTCCTGAGACGAACAGTAGCCAGTAGCAGTGATCTTTCAATACTTTTTTAGAGGGAAACACTTTGTCATTAAGGAAATGAACACTTTCTCAGTAGGAACTGCAGAATTCCCAGATGCATCAAGGGGTTCCCAGAGACACTGACAGTCAATATACTTCAAGAAGAGCAAACAGCAGCGGGGTCTCCCATTTCAGCAACTCTCAGCAGTAGAAAAGGAATCAGTAGCTTGAAGTACCAAGGGAGTAAAACAAAATCCAGTACTTACCAGTTTTCCAGGCTTCCTGTCTCCACCTGTGACAATGAAAAACGAATACCAGTACAAGCAACACTGAAGAAGGGCCAGCAAAGAGATTGAAGAGGGAGGGAAAAAATGAATTGTTTGGGGAAAGGCAATTTCAGGTCAACACAGGTACACAGAGTAATTGGCTTTGAAGGAAATATTTGAACCCATGTTCACAGGTTAAAAACTAAATACCAGTAATCAAATAGAAGGTCCAATTATCATAAGGTACAAATTCAAAGTTTAGTATTATCTCTTATTAAATGAACTCATATTCTTTTCAATTATATTTACAGATGAAACATCTGTTTTAAGATTATGGTAAGTGACATGAAATATTTTTGTTGGTTTGTTTTTAACCTCATAATAAAACTTAAGTGTTTTGTCATCGTAGAGCATCACACATTGACACCTGCATGATATTTCTTAGACGCTAGTTTTGAAGAATGTATGTAGGCTACGGGATTAATTATGTTTCCCAATTAACTGACAAGGACTTTAAAACTGTTATAAATATCTCAAATGATATGGAAAAAAAATAGAATAGGTAAACAAATGCAGTATGTTAGCAGGGATTTACAAATTATAACAGAATAAGAAGAAATTTTAGAACTGAAAAAACTTATACTATCTGAAATAAAAAGAAAAGTTTTATTGACGAGAGTGGACACCGCAACAGAGATAATCAGTAAACTTGAACACTGGCTAATGTAATGATATTGTATTATATTGTTCATTTTATATATACTATATATAATATTTATATAAATTAGATATACATGTATATGGTAAAATGTATATATAAATATACTACATAAATTATATTTAATTATTATATAAATTCAAATACACAGAAAACATATACTAAAAATAATGAACTGAACTGTGCCTGTGTAGCCTGTGGGGATGATAAGTGGTCAGATGTGTATATAGTCAGAATTGTAGGAAAAGAGGAAAGAGAAATGAGGCAGAACAATTTTTTTAAATGGCCGAACATTTTACAAATTTGAACAATAACACAGCTTCCAGAAGCTCAGCCAAACTCAAGTAAATTAAATACAAAGAAAGGTACATATAGGAGTGTCGTGTTCAGATAGCTGAAGACCAAAGATATAGAGAAACGCTTGAAAACAACCAGAGAAATAAAGGACATATGACCCGTAGTGTAACAATGAGAAGAATCATGTTTGACTTACCATAAAAAAAGAAAATGGAAGCCAGAAGACAATTGAATAACATCTTTACAGGGCTGAAATAAAATTAAAAAAAAATTAAACTATGTAATCTAAACTTTACATCAAGTGAAATTATCTTTCACAAGTGAAGTTAAAATAAAGATGTGATAGAACTGAAATTTGAAGATTAAACACATTCCAAAAAATATTTATCAATCTGAAAAGTAAAATGTCAGAAAAGAAAATTGGATCTAGAGAAAAAAATAGTGAATAGTATTGGAAAAGGTAAATTTTCAGGTAAATGCAAAAACTATCTTTATATAATTTTAGATTCTATAAAAGACATTTGATTATTTACAGCAAAAATAGCAACAAAGTATTGTGGGGTTTATAATATATGTAGAAGTAAAATGCATGAAACTGTGAGCGATAGGATGGGAGAGGAAGATGGAAATATAATGTTGTAAGGTTCTTACACTATATACTTTAAGAAGGACGCATGTATAGTATTATTTAAAGGTAGAATATGATAAGTTCATTTCAATAAACACATGTGTTATATGATATATAAATTATGTAAAACTATTATGTACATACAATTTATACAATAAAATTACAGTATATAAAATAATATGATAAACACAATATATAATTGCAACTATATAACACATATTTCAAATGCTAGGATAATCATTAAAAATAAAGCAAAACAAACAAGAAAAGTGTGTCACTAATAAGAGAATAGTGGAGAGAAAATGAACCTAAGTCCTCAATTTATTTAAAGGAAGACAGAACACAAAGAATAAAATGATCAAAATTCAAATAGGATTAGTAGAAAACAAATATCAGGATGGTAAATTGAAGTACATTCATATCAATAATAATGTAAAATATCTGTAATATCTAATAATAATTTAAAAGATCTAAAAATTCAATTAAGAAGTGGAATTTTCAGATTGAATACAAAAAGCAAAATCCAACTGCTGCCTACAAAAAATTCACTTTACAAATAAATGCACAGATTGAATGAAAAGGAAAAGATTGAATGAAAGTAAATGATAGAAGAGCATATACAAAAGGAATCTGGAGTTGTTCATACCAATATTGGAGAAAGTAAATGAGGACAAGAATTATTACTGGAATAAAGAGGGAAATTTCAGTATGATGAATCAATTCATCAAAAAAAAAAAAAAAAATCCTAAATGAGTACACACAGAAATGTGATTTCTTTGAAGTATTTTATAAACTACAAGGAGTACCTATACACTAAAAACACAAAGTTGAGAGATATTTTTTTTAAAAACCTACCTAGTAAAAAAGAGATATTTCAAGTTCATAGATTGGTAGACTCAGTATTATTAAGACGTCAATTCTCTGCAAATTGATCTATGGATTCAAAACAATCCTACTCAAAATTCAAGCAAACTTTTAAATAGAAAATGACAAGTACATGCTAAAATTAATATGAAAAAGCAAAAGATCTATACTTTGCAAAATTATTCTTTGAAGAAGCAGTCAGAAGACTTAAACTACATAATTTTAAGATTAATTCTAAAATGATAGCTATCTAGGCTGTTTCGCATTGGTAGAAGGATGCCAAAGATACATGGAAAAGGATAGACTCACACATGTATCATCAATTGATTTTTGTTAAATGTGCGAACCCAGTTCAACAGGAATTATTTCCTCAAAGGGATTATTTTAATGAAAGACTCCAGACACAAGAAATTCTGTACTGTATGACTCCATTTTCAAAATTCTAGACCAGTCAGTGATTATCAGAGCCTGAAGTGAGGGCAGAGTTTGGCTGATGTGACGGAAGAAGAGCACAAGATAGCTTTTTGGGATCATGAAAGTGTTCTATATCATGATTGTAGGGGCTGTTATATGACTACATATATATATATATATATATATATATATATATATATATATATATATATATATATATATATATACATTTGATCAAACTAATTGAATTATACACTTAATATTACGAATTTTTAAAAGTAAGTTATATCTTATTAGTATTATATTCATATAATTCACCACATTTATAGAATCAAGGAGAAAAATCATATAGACATTGTAGTAGAAGCAAAAACAAACAAACAAAAAACCTGAACTGTACCAAAACAAAACAGATTTGATAAAATTCACTATCCATCAATAATTAAAAAAAAAAAAATCTCTCAGCAATTTAGGAATAGAAAGGAATGTCCCCAGTGTAAAAAAAATCTTGTATAATAATCTACAGTTAACATTCTTAATGGTGAAGTTTTGAATGCATTTCCCTAAGATCAGGAAAAAGGCAAGGATATCTGCTTTCACCATTGTATTCAACATTGTGCTGAAAGTCCTATTAGTGCAATAATTCAAAAAAAAGAAATGAAGAGCATAAAGATTGGATGTAGCATCTTTCCATGATATAAAATCAATTTATAAAAAAAATGCATTTCTATATACCAGCAACAGCACATTGCTGAGTTGCATAATACTGTACAATCTTGCAGTACATTACTGAGAAAAATTAAAGATTAAATAAATGGAGAGATTTAACATGTTTGCTTTAGGAAGACTCATGTATAAGATGTATGTAACTTTACCTCAAATTTAGCTATCATTTCGATGAAAACCCAACATACTCCTAGTAAATGATTTTTTTTTTTTTTTTTACTTTAGAGAATAATAAGTTGATGTTAATAAGTATAGGAGAATGCAAAGGTCCCAAAGAAAATTTTAAAATCGTGAAAAAGAACAAAGTGAGAAGACATATACCTTAATTCTTAGATTTACTTTAAAGCTGCAATAATAAGGACAGTGTGGTATTGGCATTGAACATAGACAAACAGATCAATGGAATATAGTAGAAGTACAGAAATAGATACAATATTGGATCAAGTTATTTTAAACAAATATGCCTATACAATCCAAAGGGGAAAGGAAAGTTTTTAAAACAAATATTTCTGAAACTGGATAACTGTGAAAAAAAAAAAAAAAAAAAAAAAGGAAGAAAGAAAAAAAAAAGTTTATTCTTGAATACCATTCCCAAAATTTAATTCAAGACAGAGCAAAGACCTAATCATGTTAAGCTAAAACTTAAAGAAGTTCTAGGCCTGAAATTAAGCAAATATTTTTTACATGGGTACATGAAATAAAAAATAAGTGTACTTAATTAAAAAATTTTCCTAATCAAAAGACACTTTCATGTACAGGAAAAAACAAATACCTGACAAAGGTCTTCCCTGTGTGATTCATAAAGAACTTCTACAAATCACTAATAAAGAGGAAAAACACATCAGTAGGAGAATGGGGAACAAACTTGAGGAGATCATTACAAAAGAAAGTATAAAAATGGCCAATAGGCCATAAAAAGATGCTCATAATGATTTCTCATCTGGGAATTAATAAATAAAACACAAAGAGATAACACTTCACATTTTTCTAGATTGTTTAAATTTAAAGACTGACAAACAACAAATGTTTGTAAGGGTATGGAGCACCTGGAATGCTAACATATTTTTGGGGCCTGTGAAATTGTATAACTACTTTAGAAAAGTATGTGGCAATTACTTAGGAAGTCAAATATCTCCCACCCTTTGACTCAACAATTTCACTGTTAGTTATTCATCTAGGAGAATAATAACATATGTCCACAAAAGAATGTAGACAAAAATATTTATGGCAGCTTTATTCATGACAGCCTTAGACTTGAAGTAAACCAAATGTCCTTCAACAAAAGAATAAACAACTAAAATCTAGTGCACAAAGGACAACTTCTCTGCAATACAAAAGAAAGCAGGCTGATTCTAGACTGGACCCTGTATAGGAGAGAAAGATAACATAGAGTACATAATTTAATCTATTGACAAAATTAGAATATGGGATAGTTTATTAAAGAATCTTATTGATGTTAAATTTACCGAATGCAATGTGATTTTGTAAGATAATATCTATTTTAGGTAGCCCACTAAGCATCTATTAGTAAAGAACTATGATGCATGTAACTTGTCTACTGTTTAAGGAAAATATTATATACTATATAAAATGTATATAGAGAGATGATTACATACATGCATACATATGTATGTGTATATATACACATGTATGTATGTGTGTGTTTGTATAAAACAAGAGAGAGAGGACATGCAAATGTTAAAACAAAAAGGTGAATGCTTTCAACAAATGAATCTGACTAAGAGGTATACAATTTTTTGCGTTCTTACTGTAATTCTTGTAAGTTTTCTAAAGATTTGGAATTATTTCTAAATAAAAGATTTTTTTTTTAAAAGAACTACTAAGAAAAGGGGGGCAAACATATGGTAATGGAAGGACAACTGACTGGGTAGTGAGCACACAATAATATACAGATCATGTATTATAGAATTGTACACTTGAAATCTATGTAATTTTACCAACCATTGTCACCCCAAGAAATTTAATAAAAAATATATTGTAGAGCTGACAGACACACACACACACACACACACACACACACACACACAAAAAAAAAAAAACACCATAAGGATGAGTATCAAAATACTATTTTGAGTGAAAGAAAAACACAAAAGTGTACTTATTGTATGATTCCATTTAGATGATCTAGAGTAAATTAAGTCAGTCTGTGATGTTAGAAATCAGAACTGTGGTTGCCTGGGTAGGGAATACAGGGGTGAATTCATTATTGACTGGAAAGGAAACAAGAGAGCATTCAGAAGTGATTGGAATATTCTAGATCTGGGTTTTGTTGTTAATTGCATGGGATACACATTTGTTAAAACTCATGAACTGTATTTGAAGCTGTGCATTTCACTCTATGTAAAAGATATCTCAGTAAAATTAGATTATTAGAAAAAGTGCATTTATAAATTATTCTAGCAGACGACAGAGCTAAACAAAAAATCAAGTGCCTTTTTGCTCATATTAAAGGGTCTATTGAAAATTTACTTTCTGGGCTTAATATTATCATTAGCCAGTCTGGCCTGACACATGATTTTATTATTTTATACTTTATTTTATCCATCAGAAAAATCTGTATAACTGAATATATAGTTCACAAAATACAATTACGTTTCCAGGGGAGTGTGCTGGTAAATTAAAAACTAGTATTATGTGAAAAAAAGAAAAAGAAAAACTTCCATTTAAATATACCTCACATGGCCAGTTTCCAGCTACCAAAGTGGTGTCATTAAAGAATCAAAGTTAGGAAGAGATAGTCAATATCAGCTGTCAGGCTGACTTCAGCACAGTGCTAGGTTTAACTATATGCATCCTGTATCTACATGTCTAAAAAATGCTTTTCATAACACAAAACAACATCGGAAACAGTAATAGAAGATCACTATTTACTACGGGCTATTGGGCAGTTCAGGAACCATTGATTATTGCTGATCACATATCCTATTTTGATATTTTTCTTTTTTCGTGATTTTAATTTTTTTAGTTGAATTTCAGCTTCCTTACCTCTGTAAATCTTGCAGTAGAAATCTGAGTAAGTGTCATTTAGGTCCATGACTAGCTTAATAAGCATTGAATATTGCTGATGGTGATTATTTTTTACCTGGTGGCATTAGAAGATGTTTGCAGCCACTGACATTGTCAGAATACTTACCCTATACTGCAGGTATTGCCTGAAAAGTCTTGATTTTGTGTCATCTCTGATTAAGAAGGGCCTATCCTCTTCCAAACATGTGAGGCTGTTCTCCCTCCAGTGGATTTCAGACCTAAAGGTTCTTTGAAAAATGTATGGAAAAGACAACGCCTTTCTCCATCTATTCTTTTCTTCTTTTCTACTGGTTTGTCTTGCTTAAAGAAACATAGACACTGATTTTAAATCAGTGGAAATGTTCAGCGTTTAATAAAAACAACAACAAAAACCTGTTTATAGTATACGTTGATGTACAAGCCCTAAAAGCATCTATTATTGTAAACAAGAATTTTGTGAATCTGTCATCTGATTGGCAATGTAACTTCGTATTTCTTTCCTCACCATAGGTTTTTTTCAAACCCAAACAATTCTAAAAAGCTTATCCAGTTCCTGCTAATGTTTTCCATATGCATATTTTGAGACAGTATCCTTCTCTACGACCTGAGCTCGTCATATCTGCACTGTTCTACAATATTAAAAAATATATATATTCAGCTATTTCATGATGTCTACAAATATATCTTATCACTTCAGTTTTTTTTTTTAATAAGGATAATTCAATTTAATTTGCTTGTTGAATTTTCAGTGTTTTATAGTTATATGATTGTGACTTGATAGACAAAATAGTACATGACAAAAATTACTGCTTGAATTTGTCCTAAGGAAAAATCATGAATGTATATAAAAACTTAATTTTATGAAAGTTCATCTTGGCATTATTTATGTTTGAGAAAATGCCAGCTAATTTAAATGTAAAACAATGATAAACTATATGAAATTATTTATATTTTATGAAATAAAATACAGACGTGAAAAAGAAGAGTATAGAAGAATATTTAAAGATGCGGAATATTATAGATATGTTAATGTGTGAAAGATCGGGTTAAAAGTAATTACATAGATTATGATTTCACTTTTATTTAAAATGCACGCAAAAACATTATCCATGGTCATTTTCTGGGTGGTAAGATTATGGTCGGTTTTTACTATGTATTTCTTTGTGTTTCTATACTTTCTAAAAATTTCAGTATGAACATATGTTTATATTAAGGAGAAACTTAACTAGATGAAATAATTTGTATACTAGGATAATAGAAACTACAAACAAACATAATTATTTGAACTTTTTCTTTTTGATTAGTAAAGAAATATGAAGAGCCATTTTATCCTTAAATGATCAGATTTTCTCTATCATTATTGCTATACTTACAAGAGTTTTTCTTCTTTTATTAAGAAGGAACTGAAATTTGTACAAGCTACTTCATATAAGTGCATGTTTAATATCAAGCTTTATGTATAGCAGACAACCAGGAAAATATGAACTATCAGGACACCGACAAAGCAGGAATGTAGAACTGTAGAAAATCCAAGGACTCTTGGAGGAAAAGCAGGGTCTAAAATAAGAGAGACTTCAAAGCAGCACTAGGGATTTCTTCCAGAAGCTTCTTTCCTCCTTCCTCATACTTGCCTTCCCTCCATTTTTTCACTCCCTCCCTTCTCTTCTCTCTCCTCTCCTTTCATGTTTTCATCATTCCTTTCTTAAATGTTTTATTGAGTTCCTACCATGTTCTAAGCACTGAAGTACAGGCAAGGCCTCTGTAACAGACCTTAACCAATAAACAAATAAGAGAACTGCAGCTGGTGACAAGGGCAAAAAAGAAAATAAAACCAGGTGATGGGTTAGTGACTAGCAGAAGGATTGAGGAATACTGAGGGTACTTAGAGTGGGTGGCCAGGAACATCCTTTCAGAAAAGATGACATTTGATGAGAGCTCAAAATGAAGAAAAGAGCTGGAGACTCATGTTTTAAGGTAAGTTAGCAGGAGAAAAGGGTGGTATAAGATGGGTTGAAGCAGTAGTAACCGGGTAGCTCATGTGGTACCTTAGATTTTATTCTTAATACAATGGGGAGTTGTTGGAGGATTTTGAGCAACAATGTCACATGATAGGATGCATGACTTAAAAGACTACACTGGAGAATGGATAGTTCCTAGTGGACAAGCATAACAGGGCTACAGTTAACATACTGTTACAGTAATCTAAATAGGAAAGGGCATCTATCTTCTATCTAGTCATTCACTAGCTCACTTCTATCTTCTATCTAATCATTAACTCAATTTTCTCCTACTTCTGTTATTTTCTGTTATTTATTTATTTATTTACTTTAGTTTTTGACTCAAATTTTCATTTACTTTCCTCAAACTTAAGTTTTCAGTACTTAATAGCTTGTGTGTCCTCATGAATTTGGCTCTCTTGTAATGCTCATTCTCAGATTCACCTTCTCTGCCTCTAAGCCCTGATTATACCTTTATGATCATCTGTAGGCAATTGTTCAGCTTTAAGTCCCTTCATCAATTGCTCAGTTCTCTCCAAGCTCACATGCCAAAGAAAATCAACTTAATTAAGCTTACTTTGCTATAACAGGCAACCTCATGTATTCCTGGAAAGCCTATTGATTGTTATTGAACTTGAATTAAGTATCTGTTTCTGGTTTGGCCAAGAAGGAACTAAGGCAAGTTGTACACATGATGGCCGTCTAGACCAACCTCTTCATCAGGAACTGTGAATAGAATGGTTTCATGTAAATAGAGCCATGGGAGTTTTGGACATCAGAACTGGTAGAGTTATGTGGCATTTTCCTTTTGGTTGATTAGTACATGCTTCTACTAAGAAATCCAACATATCAGAAGAATTGCGAGTAAAAAACTCATGCTTCCAGAGAATAAGTGGAAATAAGTACACGTGTGTGTGTGTGTGTGTGTGTGTGTGTGTGTGTGTCTGCGTGTGTCTGCTTAGTAAGCTACACTGCAGGAGGAAAGCATAAGTTGTTGTTTTGGAAGTCTGAAATTCTAGGCTTAGGATAGAAAATAGTATTCTATTTAGAAAAAGTTGTAAATGCCTCTTCAATTTGCTAAAGGAAAAAGTTTGAATAACTGAGTTGACTAAAAGCAGATTCTAACTATTTGGGTCTATGATAATTGAGAACTAATTTTGGTAAATTTGAAGATTCAACTAAAGCTAATGTCTAGAAATGGCAAAAGTCTTGAAAATATCTCTGAAACTTGTAGTACACCGAGGACTGTTTTTTAAACAGATTGGCCAATGAGGGTGAAATGTGAAGTACTAGCCATTCAACCTATGCTTTAGGTAGACCTTTGTATTATTTTAGTGTCTTGCTCTGTGAAAACATGGTTAATGATTCTAGTCAGTTGTTTTTCCATATCATTGGGATTACTCTTTTGGAAAGTACATGTAATAATAACTAAATAGTTTATGTTCTGATAAATATATAAATAGGTAAAAATTAAAGAAGGCAAAATGATAGGAAGGTTGTTTTTAAAAGTATTAGTTATTTGTTTAATGTGACATTTGGTAACACATTTTGCAATTTGTTTCTAAAAGCAACTTGGTTGAGAAGATTGTATCTTATTTTGAGCCCAAAGCACAATCCAAGAATCTCATGTAAATAGAAGAAAGTATAAATCTAACTCACTTATTATGTTGTATTTCTTAGCCAAAATCTGGATTCTGCAATGTACTCTCTCAACAACCAGCCTTTTTGACTAAGAGAAAAAGCATTGTGTCATCCATTTTAATTACACATCCTGTGTCTGGCAGTAATGCTACTTTTGGTACTGCCAAAGCTGTGAGTCTCTTTTACAAGGATATTCCTTGGGATTATGTTCAATGTTATGCATGATTGGATCAGAATTGGGACACAGAATTTTTGGCAACATTTGAAAATTTCATACAGATAAAAGGAAAATATTTAAGTTATAATTGTTTACCTATTTTGCTCTGTGGGCTAATTGGAATATTGGGTAAAAAGAATTGATTGAAATCTAAAAAGACTAAACTGATCTACACAACACAGCTGAATGTAGTGGGATAGAGAGAGAGTGTACAACAGTAGAAGCCAATGCTGGAACATTGAAAGGCGTTTTGGGAGGAAAGATTTTTGGTCAGCAAGTACAGGTTCAGAGAGAGGAAAGACTTTTCTGAGCAAGCCATTGTGTGTGTTTGAGAACAGAAGTGGCAAAGAGAAATTCCATAGCGAATACTCTGTGTCATGCAATGTATCACCCTTTGTCCATCTTGAGAAACTTGAATAAAAAGTACATTTCAGTGCACTTGTAGTGTGGGACTTTTATTAGTTGAATGTGATGGTATACGGAAGTGTGCCACAAAGCCGAAGCAAAAAGGCCCAGTTTTATTCACATTACTTAGGAAAAAACACTAGTCCTGGAATACACCTCAGTTTTTCGTTTGCATCCTCTCAGAGGAAGATGTGAGCCCAGGGAAGGTTAAATACTTTGCCTGAGGTTACACAGCTAATGGGAAATATGTTCATGTTTTAGCATTTATGTATAATCTCAGTTAATGCTACACAGTTTTATGTTATTAATGTATATGGTTTATTATTGGGTGTGATTAAGGAAATTTATATTAGGTATAGGAAAACAGTTTTAAGAATGTTAGTGTACGAGGAAATAATAATAGTAATAGATCTTTTACCAGTTGCATCAACAAAGATCAACAATGACAGAAGAGCAGTGGGCTACCAAGAACCATCATGCAACTTTCAAAAAACTACTCCACTGGGGTATTTTACTATTGGTTTAATTAATAGCAACATTTAATTAATTGCTGATTCTTGGCTCAATTACTTGCTTTAGTAACATCTTTTGACACTTCAAAATTGTCAATCCATTATCAACAGTTATTAAGCAACAATAGTATATTTATTCATATAACTTTTTCAAGCAAGCTTGACTGAAATTCTATACTTATTGAACAGCAACTCCCCGTTTCCATATTCCCCCACCCCCAGCCCCTGGCAAGCACCATTCTACTTTCTGTTTCTATGAGTCTGACTAATTTAGATACATTGTACAAGTGGAATCATGCAGTATTTGTCCATTTGTGACTGACTTATTTTGTTCTTGAAGTTTATCCATGTTGTAGCATATGACAGGATATCCTCCTTTTTTAAAGGTTGAATAATATTCTATAACATATATATACATATATGTATATATATATGTTATATACATACATGTTATATGTATATATGTTATATATATCTCTCTATCTATCCTCTATCAATCTATCTATCTATCTATCTATCTATCTATCTATCTATCTATCTATCTATCTATCTATGTTATCCATTCATCGTTCGATGGGCGTTTTGATTTTTTTCACCTCTTTGATATAGTGATTAATGCTGCAATGCAAGTGAATGCAAATATCTCATGGAGAATCTTTTCAATTCTTTTGGTTAAATACTTAAAAGTGTGATTGCTGGATCATGTGGTAATTCTATTTTTAATTTTTTGAGGAACCTCCATACTGTTTTCCATAACTGCTGTACCTACCAACAATGCACAAATATTCTAATTTATCTACATGCTAACCAACACTTGCTATTTCCTTCCTCCTCACCCTCCTCCTTCTTCTCCTGACTCCTTCTTCTTCGTCGTCCTCCTCTCTCTCTCTCTCAATGACAACCATCCCAACACATGTGAGTTGATATTTGTAGTTTTGATTTCCATTTCCTTAATGATTAGTGATGTTGAACACCTTTTCATGTACCTATTAGCTGTTTGTATGTCTTCTTTGGAGAGATATCTGTTCAAGTCCTTTGAACATTTTTAAATCCTTATACATTTTGGATATTAACTCTTTATCATATTTAAAATTTGCAAGTATTTTCTCCTGTTCTGTACGTTGCCTTTCATTCTGTTGCTGTTTCCTTTGCTGTGCAGAAGCACTTCTAGTTTGATGTAGTCCCACTTCTCTATTTTTGCTTTTGTTACCTGTGCTCTTGGTGTCACATCTAAGAAATCATTGCCAAATGTCATGAAGCTTTTCCTCTAATTTCTTCTCAGAGTTTTTTTTTTTTTAGTTTCAGGTCTTACATTTGAGTTTTTGATCAATTTTGAGTTTGTTTTTGTGTGTGGTATGAGATATGTCTAAGTTCATTCTTTCATGTGTGGGTATCCAGTTTTTCCCACACCATTTGTTAAAGAGATTATCTTTTTCCCATTGTGTTGTCTTTGTCACTCTTGTTGAAGATAGTTTGAGCATATATGTATGTGTTTATTGCTGAGTTCTCTATTCTATTCCATTGGTCTATAATCATATCTTTATGCCCATATCATACTGTGTTGTTTATGGTAACTTTGCAATATATTTTGAAATCAGGACGTGTGATGGCTCTAGCTTTCTTCTTCTTTCTCAAGACTGCTTTGGTTACTCAGGTCCTTTGTGATTACATATGAATTTTAAGATGTTTTTTCTATTTTTGTGAAAAATGCCTTTGGGATGATTATAGAGATTGTTTGAATTTGTAGATCACTTTGGATAGTATGAACACTATAGCAATATTATGTCTTCCAGTCCATAGACACAGGTTGATTTTTCATTTATTTGTATCTTCTTTAATTTCTTTCAGCAATGTTTTATAATTTTTAGTGTATAAGTGTTTTGTCTCTTTGTTAAAGTTTATGCCTAAGCATTTTATTATTTTTGACATTATTGTAAGTGGGCTTGTTTTCTTATTTTCCTTTTCAGATTGTTAGTTGTTAGTGTACAGACACGCAACTGATATTTGAATGTTGATTTTGTTGCATGACACCGTGCTAAATATGGTTATTAGTTCTAATAGTTGTACTGTGGGATCTTGAGGGTTTTGTACATGAAAATTACGTCATCTGCAAACACATAATTTTACCTCTTCCTTTCAAATATAGATGTCTTTCATTTACTTTTCTTATTGAATTGCTATAACTAGCAAGTCCCAGTACTACCGTGTTTCCCTGAAAATAAGACCTAACCGGACCATCAGCTCTAATGCGTCTTTTGGAGCAAAAATTAATATAAGACCTGTTCTTATTTTAATATAATATAAGACTGAGTCTATAATATAATATAATATAATATAATATAATATAATATAATATAATATAATATAATATAATATAATATAATATAATACTGGGTATAATATAATATAATACTGGGTATAATATAATATAATAATATAATATAATATAATGTAATACCGGGTCTTATATTAATTTTTGCTCCAAAAGACGCATTAGAGCTGATGGTCTGGCTAGGTCTTATTTTCAGGGAAACATGGTATGTTGAATAGAAGTGGTGAGAGTGGGCATCTTGTTTCTGAACTTTGATGAAAAGTTTTCAGGTTTTCGATGTTGTGTATGATGTTACCTCTCACTGGTCATATGTGACCTTTATTATGTTGAAGTAATCCCCTTCTATTCCCAGTTTGTTGAGAGTTTTTATCATGAAGGGTGTTAAATTTTCTCTTTTTCTGCATATATTAAGGTGATCACATGATTTTTATCATTCATTCTGTTAATGTAGTATATCACATTGTTTGGTTTTTATATGTGGAACCATCCATGTATCTCAGGGATCAATCCCACTTGATCATGGTGTATCCTTTTAATGTGCTGTTGAATTCAGTTGCTAATATTTTGATAAGGATATTCACATCTATCTTAATCAGAAATATTGTCCTATAATTTTCTTTTCCTATAGTGTCCTGATCTGGATTTTGTATCTGGGTAATAATAGCCTTATAAAAAGAGTTTCGTAGTATGCCCTCCTGTTCAGTTTTTTGGAAGAATTACAGATTGCAGTTAATTCTTTAAATATTGGTAGAACTCTCCAGTGAAGCCATTCCATCCTGTGGTTTTCTTTGTTGGGTGGTTTTTGATTACTGATTCAGACTTCTTGCCTGTTATTGGTCTTTTCAGATTTTCTATTTCTTCACGATTCACTCTTAATAGGTGGTATGTTTCTAGCAATATTCCATTTCTTCTAGGTTATCCAACTTATTGATACGTAATCATGATAATATTTTCATATTTCTTTTATTTTCTGTAGCATATGTTTTAATGTGTCCTCTTTCATTTATGATTTTATTTATTTGAAACTTCTGTCTTTTTTACTAGTGTAGCTAAAGGTTTTCAATTTTGCTGATTTTTTAAATAGCAGTTTCATTATTTTTTAAAATTGTTTTCTATTTTTTTATTTATTTCTGCTCTAATCTTCATTATTTCCTGTCTTCTAATAACTTTGGATTTAGTTTGTTCTTTTTTTTTTCTAGTTAGTTATGATGTAAAGTCAGCTTGATTGTAAATATTTTATATTTTAAAAATATATTACATTATAAATCAATTATAAATCTAAGGTATCATTAACTGTAGGTTTCCTCATTCTGTAACACAAAGAAAGAAAAGAAAAGCATTTTAATTAATATGACACAGTATTTTCTTATTCCCTAGAAATGTTATGTTATGTTTACTGAAAGAGCTCTTTAAGCTTAATTTTTGACATAGATTTTTTTCGCATATCACACTTACATTTATTATTAAAACAAACACTTAAGTTACATTAATTCTTTAGTTATTTCTAAAATGCCTTTATATTCAGACTCTTCTGAATTATTTATCTCAGTATTCAGGATTATGTTTTTCCATACAATATTGTCTTTTGTGGCATCAAGAGAATTGGTGTTGTGGTAGTCATCAAAAAGCCCTCCACTATTATCTCCAGAATTTTCCACCAAACAGCTGATACCAATTCTGTAAGTTTCCGTGTTGCTCATTGGTCTGTTACTACAAGGTCTCACAGTGAAACTCTACCATTGACCACTGCCTGGTCAACAGTAATTATGAGTCACTATTTTGTTTTTAGATATGTTAAGATGTGAAAACATGTAGGTCTTAGAATCGGTGACATATGGTAGTTGAAAAGCTTTCCCTGGAGTGTATAATTGATATATCAAGGCCAACTTGGAAGGAATTTTTAATGTATTTAACATTAACAAACAGAACCGTGATTTCAGCCCTTTCCTGTTCAAAATAATCATTCATATCCTAGATGACATGAGTATCAAAATTACATGTTACGTAGAGCTGAAGAGAATAGTCAGTAAAATAGTCTTTATTATGTAATAAAAAACTTAATCGAACAGGAGGATTTTAATAGGGATATTTTATAAGGTGCTGTGTGTACTGCTGCTTCTGCTCACGGAAATTTCCAATTGATATAATTTAGATGACTTTGGTAAAGGGGCAAGATCCTTTCTTTTGACCCTCAATCCAACATGAAACATCAAGTCCAAAGCTTTGTTTGGGGAAGGTGGGGAGAGCTCTGGTGGCTGATTATCCATCATAATATTTTTTATTGGTTTTTGAAAGTTTTTTCATTAGTTTCAGGTGTACAAAACAACATACTAATTAGACATTTACAACCCTCACAAAGTGATAACCCTCCAATCTACTACCCCTCTGACATTGTATATAGCTATTACCATTGACTATGTTCCCTGTGCTGTACTTTACACCACATGAATATATATATATATATATATATATATATATATATATATATATATATATAAAATTATAATTATAGTTGACATTCAATATTATTCCACTTCAGCTTCGTGTATAGCATAGTGGTCAGGTATCTACACAGTCTATTAAGTGATCCCCCTGATCAGTTCAGCACCCGTTTGACACCCTGCATAATCTTACAGCATTATTGATTATATTCCCCATACTGTTTTTCATATCCCTGTGACTATACTGTGACTACCAATTTGTGGTTTCTAATCCCTTCACTTTCTTCCTCATCCCCACCCCCCTCCCATCTAGCAACCATCAGTTTTGTTTTTTTCTCTCTATATCTCTGAGTCTATTTCTGTTTTGTTGGCTGGTTCATTCTGTTCTTTAGATTCCACATATAAGTGAGATCATATGGTATTTATCTTTCTCAGTCTGACTTAATATTACTTAGTATAATATTCTCTAGGTCCATCCATGTTGTTGCAAATGGTAAGATTTCATTCTGTTTTATGGCAGAGTAATACTTCATTGTATAAATGTACCACAGTTTCTTTATCTAATCATCTATTGATGGGCATTTCGATTGTTTCCATATCTTGGCTATTGTGAATAGCATTGTAATAAACATAGGGTTGCTTATAGTTTTTCGAATTAGTGTTTTGGAGTTCGTTGGATAAACACCCAGGAGTGGAATTGTATTATTGTTGTTGACTAAGTGTTCCTGCAACCTTCTAGATTGTGACCTTTTTGAGGAGGGACTCTCCAATCATCTTGTCTCCATTACCTAATACAACGCCTATGCCAGAATAGAAACACAAAAAGTATTTGTTGAATACACATTTTTTTTTTTTTTTTTTACAGTGGTCAATCCAGCAAGTGTTGTTTCCTTTAGGCCTTTCACATTTGAGTGATTTCCTGCAAAAGTGCCTGTCCATGAGCCACTTACATTGTAGGGAGAGGTTGGTCATTAAGCAGGAGTCTAAGCAAGGCATGGTGGCATTTTGGACTGGACGTTGCAATAGATGTGAAAGATGTGGTCCATCATACTTGATTAGCAGATTATAAACATGTGATGAGTTTATAGACAGAATCCATGCTAAAGGACAACTCCCAGTCTTTTAAAATTTGAATTAATAATCTACTTCACCTTTATATGAGTAGAATGTGAAAATACAATGACTATCCTTGATTTTGTAAAGAGAGTAAGCAGAAAGGTGTAAAGATAGAGATTCTGGAAGCACAGAAGGGAATGGTGGTGAGTTTATCATATTAGCAGAAGGGCACAGATGTGGTCAGGCAGATTGGATGAATATGTACATGGAAGTTATATCATTGAGAACGTTGTCCAGCTCCTTGCGGATGGTTTTGTACTTGTTTCTGAGTGTACAGCTCCTCTTCTAAGTCATCTAGGGGCTTTTTGAGTTAACTCACGGTAATCCAAAAGTTGTTTTTGAACATTCTGTTTAAAAACCCAACAACAAAAAAAACCCCAAACTCTTTTCCTTTCTATACAACTCTTGAAACCCTTTTATATTTTCAATGTCAGTGAGAAGTTTAAAAGTCATCCAAATGGTTCTTCACCACCTATTTTGAAATTTGAATTTAGTTTGGTATCTCACTTTGATATTTGACATTTCAAGTCTTATATTCATAGTTGAAGCTTCCATTTTAGCATTCTGTTACAGGAATACTTTTTTTTTTTAAAGTGTGTTTTTCCAGGACCCATAAGCTCCAAGTCAAATAGTTGTTTCAATTTAGCTGTGGAGGGCGCAGCTCACAGTGGCCCATGTGGGGATCGAAGCGGCAACCTTGTTGTTAAGAGCACTGTGGTCTAACCAACTGAGTTAACCAGCCACCCACAGAAGTACACTTTTAAGATGCTGCATTTGACAGAACTATTACTGGTCAAAGTAGAAATATTACTTTGTGGACAATTAGAAACTTCAGGTTCTGAGCTTGACTATATAACAAATTGTTTATATTCAAGGTTTTCAACATTTTTGTGTTTGTTTTGACAAAATGCACTCAGTAAATGAAAATTACTTATATTACACATTTTCACACACAATTTTCAGCATCCTAGTCATAAATCTAATACTTTTGCACTTACTCAAAATAGCATATTGACAGTCAGGTGAGAGAGAAATATGAATGTAGACATAAGTTTAGAAATTCTTTGTTCTAGGAAACTGAAAATCATTAATTTTTTTCTATTATTAATAACATGTGCCTTGCAATATGATTCAAAACTACTAATGACAACAGTAATTAAGATTCCTAGTTAAGAACCCCTATGTAATCTTGAAGTTATTTTGATCTTTGACTTTTTCCTTAACTGCAAATAAGGAGCAAAACTGAATGTCCTGTTATCTAAGGTTCTGATATTATTTATATATATATATATATATATATATATATATATATGTATGTATCTACACAGACAGACACACATATGGTCAGGAGTTATAGCTAATTGTAAAATATGAAAAAGACAAATATTTTAATGCAGTTACATGAATACACAATAAAAATATTTAGCAATGAAAGTGATATAGTTTTTAGTATTTAAAACTAAATCTAATTATTGATTTTGAAACCAGACAAAATATACATGATAAATGTTAATTAAGATTTTCATCTATAACTTTGATTTTTTAATTTTTAGATTGCTTAAGTAAAACCTTGAGAATTCCTCAAAGAAAGGGAGATGAAAAAGTATGTTGTAATTGAATTTATTACTTCTGAAAAACACTCATTAGGAACTATTACCTCATCTAGTGTGATGGTGTAGCTTCTCTTATATATTGAGAGTCCTCTAGGCAGGTTAGTTATCTGTAATTCAAGCTGTATGATAACAGATAGTGCAAGGAAAATAATCAGAAAATTGACGATTTGCTCTTTAAGAAACTATTATTACACTATTTTATTCCATATTTTACCATTTCATAGGATTTCACAGGATATTTTACATTCTAAATTCCCATCTTTAATATTATTTTATGTCACAGAACAGCATCCTGATGCTTTTACAACGTATGAGACATGATGTAACTTTAACAGTATGGGTTTCTTTCTCTTTTTTTCCTATGCTATTTGATAGGTCTAACCTTGCCTGAAACATTGGCATAACCTGGGAAGAGTTTGGAAAACATTAGTACATCCGAAACTCAGAGATTCTGATTCTTTTGGTTGGTGATAAACACCAGACATTTTGAAAGTTCCTTAAGTGATTCCAATGTAGAATGTGGCTGAGACCCACTTCTATAAACATACATATGTAAAATCTATCATCAATATTTGCCTGCTTATCATGAGGCCAGCCTGTATATTTTACTAACTTCCAGCCCAAAGTTATTTTGTGAATAAAGTACAGACTATTTCTTAATGTGAATTTAATTGAAAACATATATTGTTAAAAACAGCCAAATTTAAGGATAGAAAAAAATATAAAAAATTGACTTTTTGTCAGTTCCGTCGTTTGACTATGGTATATTCCCAGGGCCACGATGTCCTATTACTTCCTTGACTAAAGGTCATTTTGCTATTTTAGCTAATGATATTTAAATAGAGCTAAAGGTGGACCTACCTCTGATTGAATTCTTCATGGAAAATATTTATTTATACTATCCTGATACGATATATTCTTGCATTCTGTAGAGGATATGTAAGTTTCTCGCATAACTAATTTATTCCAAGCTAAATATTAATCTACTCTCATCTTTGCATGATGATCATGACTTGCATCCTGTTCTCAAGAAGAGGCCAAGAGTGTCATGTCCCATCTAAACCAAATCCCATCTAGAACCTAATTTTACAGCAGGATCTGAATGATAAAACTGAGTAGGAGATACTTTCTTTTTTAATATTACTTTATCTCTATTCTTGTATTACTAGTACAAGTAATAATACTTTATTATTATATTACTATTTTATTATTTAGTTTTCACTGCCAGTGACTTCTATTTTCAGAGATGGATTTTATGACTTTCTATTCATTATTCTTTGTGAGTGAAGTTTAAAATGGAAGATTCAGTTTAACAAGCTTTAATTGAATAACCCATTAAGAACAATGCCTAGATTTTCCTCCAAGAGAATTAAAAGGTAATAAGACAAATACCTTGTACTCAAGTGTTTTATAATCATAGGAGATACAACACAGTATTAATATGTATACTTCAGAAAGCTGGGAGTACTGTAAGGAAGGCATGACATTTAATATTAACTCTGAAATAACCATACTTGTCTCATATTTTCAAAATTATCAAAGAATATAATTTTTGCTCTAAAATAATGACTGTCAAATATACTTGGATTTGACTAAGCAGAAAGAGTCTGATCTGTTCCTCAATATAAAAGATACTTAAGGCAATCATATAAATATATCCTAAAATTATAGTGTTTTGAGTTTTTTTGAGATTTGTTTTTAAACATGAAGTCATAGTAAGTGTAAATTTTGCCGGAGATATTCTTTTGATATTGTAATATTAGGCTTGTTATTAACAGATAAGAGACAAACTTTTCTAAGTTAAAAAAAGTGATATTAATGAAATGGAAAGAATGCTAATTTTTGCCTGTTGTGGGCATTGTTGGAGTCCCATATCCCTGTGACCCATCTGACATTACCTGCTTAGCAGTGACATTTGCAGTGTGCTCCTGGCTTCCTACCTCAGATGGCTGTGATTCTTTTTCTCTTTGCCTGATGGCTTTCTCTGGCATGGTGTATGCTTGTTTTATGGCACACAGGCAAGAAGCATGAAATAGTGAATTTCCTTAGCGGCAACCCTCATCCAATGGGGATGAGGTTTTAAGTAAATATCTCAGCCTCTCATTCTCAGATGGGATGATTTTAATGTTGTTTCTCTAAGTGTACGCAGAGGACTACAACCCCATGGCCCGGAAGTAACCTTCTTACAGATGCTTTATTATTTGGGAATTTTCTTGTTATTTTTCCATTTCTTTGTTTTTGCTTCCTGAGATCACTCTCTGCAATCACCTCCTTGGATCAGCATTTTTTTTGGGGGAAACTGAAACAAAGACATCTCTAATATTTATTCTTACCTACTTTCTCATAGGATAGAAACCTTGAGTTTGGGTTGGGCTATGGCTTTCACAATAAAGACTAGATTTCTCTGCCCTCTTTGCAGCCATATATGATCATAGGACCAACCTTGTTAAATAGAATATGAGTAGAACTTTTGATTGCACCTTCCACGTTGTGTTTTACATGGTAGGGACATCATGCCATTTCCCCTTACTCTCTTCACTAGATGGCAGTGACCATCTTGACAGTACAGAAGAAGCCTTACCATTATTGCAAATTTGGGAAAAGACAACAGAAACCTGGATACCAGACACAGAGCCTGTATACCAAAATACATGCTTGTATATTAGGCTATTACTTAAAGAGGAACAAACTTCTGTTTTATTTTTGTCTCTCTCTGTTATGGCAGCCTAAGCTATATTGTAATTATTATATTGTCTACACAAATTAATTATAAATGCATGAGATTATATATAAGAGCAGAGTTACATTATAAGCCCAGTGGAAAACATTTTTATTTAGTAACATATATTACACCTAGATAGATTTAAGACAAAGACAAAATTTTCAAAGAGGTGATGCTTACCTCATTTTGATCACTCTAAATGTAAGAACTTTAACTGAAATTGTCAGGTAGAATTGTATCACTCCAGAAATTAATTAAAACAATACTTGGAATAGTATTTTAGCTCAAACAGTTAAAAAATTATATGGAATTAAGAAAATATGATATAGTATTCTCTCTGGAATGAGAATATTAAAAAATTACATGGAATTAAGAAAATATGATATAGTATTCTCTCTGGAATGAGAATATTAAAAAATTACATGGAATTAAGAAAATATGATATAGTATTCTCTCTGGAATGAGAATATTATACATTTTATGATGTATTAACTTAAGCATACAAATAATTAACAAGAATAAAGATAGTTTGTTAGTTGTGATATGAATTGCCAGTTCTTTCCAACTAAGGACTTTTTTGATGATAAGTTTACTTGATAAATCATCTGTGATTTTTTTTTCTTTTCAAAATGCACCTGTCAGGTTAATAAATCTGTATTTTTGAAAAGATCATCTCCAGGCATTTGATGAGCACCAAAGGATGAGAAGCAGGGCATTAGTCAGCAGTTCTGAGGCTTCTTCGTGAACTGGCCATGCTATTATTTTAGGATTCTTATTTTCAGTTTTCAGCATATTTTTGTCTCTGGTAATATTTTGTTTCAAGCACCAAGTTTTTATCAAAAGTTTTCCATGGACATTTATCCCCTGTGGTATTTCCTGCAAATAGCCTGTGATTATTTAACTTGAGAATGGCTTCTCTCTCTAATTGGAGTATGCTGTTCTGCATTTGTGTTGGTTGTTCTTTTCTGTATTCTGTGGCTCTTGGGTTGATCAGGAGGAATATAGTCATTCATTCACTCATTCATTCATTCATTCATTCACTATTGCAGGCACAGTAGTGTCATTGTCACTTTCCATTTGGGGATTAAACTGAAGATAGATACCTTCTTTGGAAGCATCACGACATTGCCTTAGTTAATATCCCAAGCACCCACCTTGTGACAGTGACTGTGTTGGCATTACCCTTACCCATCCCATGGCCATCAAGTGGTCTTCATTTGTTCTGATAGTCCTGCCTTTGGTGGTTATATTTTCAATGGAATCATACACTAACGATATTGTTCTACAAAAACATTAGGTTTTCTTTTAAGATAACTGAAAGCTAAACTGTTTTATTTGCTCTGGATACATTCTCCAGAGTCATTAATTGTTATTAATGACTTATTTTCACCTTTACATATTTGATATTTCTAGTATATATGACTTTGCTTTTTAATTAAAAAGGTAATTCCTTAGATCTTTCTCAACAAGTTGAAGGAGGAAAGTGCAGGATTTTTGCTAGAACAGGCTCTGGAGAATCCAAGAGCCATTAGCAGAGAGTAAGTTTATATTCTGAGAAGGTCAGTGACTTATATTGGCTGAAATTATTTTCAGCCCTGGTTTTCTTTATCAACAAATGCTCTTGAATACATTATTGTTAATCTCTTTGTTAACCTAATGAATTATTCCATATATAATATTCATGCTTAAGTAGTGTCATAGGGTAAAAGGAAAAGGCAATTTGTTAACAGAAATGTGCAGACTAAAATACCAAAATGAAAAGCAAATTATTCTGTTTCCTTTTGGCTTTTTCATTAATTTCAGTGAAAAGACAGCACAAAAGTTTGGTGCTATTTCTTTAGTTTATGTCTTATAAAACAGTTCTGTGTCTCCTATTTGAATTTAATGTAGAATTGACATCCAGATGCAGCCCGATGTAATGTAGGACTATAAACACTTTGGTTTAAAAAATCATGGCTTCAATTCTATATAGATAGATACTTGGCTTAAATGATTTATTCATCATTTCCTCATTATAGTCGTCTTCAGTCTGATATAAAGAAGTGGGTGTCCCTTAGTCATGTAGGAATGAAGAGTGTGATAAACACTCTTTTCTGTTCTTTAAGCTACCTGTTATACTACATTTCAAACTGCCAGAAGTAGTTTGGCATCTATTTTCCATGGCCTGGCAAATTAGTGTGGCAAATTTTAATGTGGTAAAAATATAGTCTTGATGAACTCTTTTATTTTTAGTTTGGTTTCTTACAAAGGAGGCTTACAAAATCACTTTGTCTGTGTACGTGAGTGTCTGTCTTCCCCCATATGCTGTCATAGACAGTTGGCATTGCCTTGGCAACTTTACAGCATCAAATTACTGCATTCAGTATTCAGTGAAAGCAAAATCTATGCAGCCTATTCTCCCCATCTGTAAATGAGAGAAAATCAGTCTCTGTAGGTTTGAGTCTTTTGTTGTAGTCAGATAGTTATAAAAATTATAATAAGCTCCTTGGGGGCAGGGAAATGTTTATTTGATTTTGTGTCAACAGAGCCTTGCCAGTACCTGGCGCTTAGGAGGTACTCAGTAAATTGTTCCTAATCAATGGATTGAAAAATGAAAAGGAAATATCATTGTTTTTGGATTGTTTTAAAAAGTGCAGCAAAGTACTTCGTAATGATCACAGCTTTAGAACCAAAGGGAATGACTCACAGACGCTTCCGCAAAGTCTCATATCTGTGAAGACTGTTCGGCTTTCCTTCCTTCAAAATCTCCTATGAATACCTGTCATTGGTAGGAATTAACCCAGAGATTCTGGGAAATGTAGTTCTCAGGCTTTCAGACCCTGTGGTACAGGGGACAGCATAGAAGGGGGAGACCCTTGGTGAATTGCCAAAAGGTAATCCAGTACAAAAAGTTCCAGGAACAACTTGTATAAAATTTACCTGGAAATGGCTGTATGAATGTTAGCAATAAGGTACAGTTCAGTATGACTGGTCCAGACCTTAAACTTATACAAGGACAAACTGCATACAAATTTCAAAATGATCTCGTTTGAATGTTTCAGTATATAACTGAGATGGCACCAGTATATACAGGTGATTTTTGTGTATGTCTTTTTGGGATTTTTCTTATGAGCTCTTTGAATTCTCACTATGAGGAGACGTTGTAAATAAGGGCTAGTTATGGGAAAACCTTGAGGGGATATTTCTATGGTTACTGAGACTTTGTGACACTGAAGGTCACAATTTGTCTGTCAGAGGAAGCAGAATAGAGTAAGTACTGATCTCAGTAAGTTAAACAGGATCTGTAAGTCTCTTCGCCATCCTCAAGTTAGGTTAACTAACTGCAATAAGGAAAGACTATTTGTAACATCTGCACATTTTCTCTTAAAGGTTTGCCTTTGTTTTGAAATTATTTTTGCTAATTTTTAGAATGCTTCTACTGAAAAATGGGAGAAATGTGTCCCCTTTAGTGTCCTGAATGAGGCATTCCATCACTGGCCCTGCGATTCTTGCCCTCTGAAAGTAATGAAAATGAAAGGAGTTTGAAAAGAATTCTCTCCCTACTTCCCAACTTTGAATAGTGACTGGTACACAGTCGGTGCACAATATATTTTTTCCAAATGAATAAATGAGTAAGTGAATGAATGAATGCATGAATGAGGTAAAACATGATTATTTAGGGTATTAATGTTTAGAATGTTTTTACTTATTTTGTTTTGTTTTGAAACATCTCTTTCATGTGGCTGTACGCTGAAAAGAGTGTTTGGCTTCTTTTTTATGTTATTCTATAATGTTGACTCAGTGCTCCACACTGCCTTCCAGGATACCAACTCCATGGGGAGCCAGCAAGGTCTACTACTAGATACCTTCTTTCTCTAAATAGGAGTAAGATGTGTGGGGGATTGGTGTAGGAATTAATGTGATAATGCTTTAGGAAGACAAACAAGATTCAAAATGTGTATTACAAACTGTTATTCACCCATCAGAACTCAGGTTTCTATGATTTAGGAAGTTTCTTGCCTTTCTTTTCCCTGTTCTTTACATTCACGCTCTTTTATAGTACATATCTCAATTGTTGCATGTTCATTTTATTTGAACTCAATTTATCAATATTTATCAAGTGCCCGCTTTGCATTATTAAATGTTGTACAAAGATTAGCATACAAAGAAAAATATACTATCATTCCTCCTTTCAAAATGTGTAGTTTAGTTGTGGAAACACAAGGCAAACTAAAATTTTAATGTTTTGGGTAAAATACATAAATAGCGATATCCATTGGCTGAAGTAAAATAAATAAATAAATAAACTGACAACACATTTAAGTTAGACTGGGGTGAGGGACTGGAAGAATATTTTATTCAATTTGTATGCCTAGCAACAATTAAGAGGCTCTCAATTAATGTGTAATACATTGATTAATACATTCCCAGAGCAACATTATTAGTAGTAATGCATAATTAAAAGTATATTTTCGATTGATCTAATCATCACATGACATACATTTTAAGAACAAATTTTAAACATTTAAGATGGACATAAGCTATTTTAATTCTGAGCTTATCCTATATGTTCTCTTTTATTATAATATGTAAGTTTCAGGTATACAACATTATAATTCAACATCTGTATACAGACTCTGTATTTTTAACTGAAACTCTTTTGTGCCCAGCATGTTAAAATCCAGCACGGCTTCTAAATTAGAGATAAATTGGGAAGTTTGCTTTCATTCCCTTGTAGTGATGGAATTGCAGTGTTTCCATATCTTTGAAATGTATTTCCTCCTGTGCTGTCATAGCTGCCTTTGCTTTATATTTATCTCTGAAGGTAATACTGGAGGTGAGTCCCTGGATTTTTCAATGGGTGGGCTCAAATCTTATTCAAGGTATACTGAGAATAAATTTTGCTCCACTTGGGTAAAAGATATTGCTGCCTTTTAGGTACACACTTGACTCATCCTTAACTCATAACTGATGCATGTTCCCGACACATCACACCAGCCTCCTACAGCTTTTCTTCCCACAGCACACTACTAGCTCCACATGGCACAACACCCACCATTCCTCGGGCCGGCAGGATCACTATAGCATATTTTTACAAAGCTATGCAAGAAGGAACACACACGGCTCTCCCACACATCTCGCAACAATCGTGCAGAATGAAGCACGATCTATTTTGGTTTCATATCCCTGTTTTCCAAAGGTGAGTAGACAGATATAAAGGTGATGATGCTGTAATTATCTTTATGGTCAAAAACGATCCTTTCAGATACTCAACAAATACATTATTCAGTCTCTAAAACTAATTTAGTTTAGTTGATAGGGATCAATTCACACACTGTTTTTTAGGTGAATGCTAGGTCTTTTGGGGATAAATTCTTCTCCATTACCATTAGTCTCCTCCTTATAAAGGTATGCAATCTAGACAGTCAAGAAAAGTCTACTCTTGCATTTCAAATGCCAGAAAGTTTTATTATTGCCAGC
The DNA here is from genome assembly GCF_057876585.1 of Rhinolophus sinicus. Classification (NCBI taxonomy): domain Eukaryota; kingdom Metazoa; phylum Chordata; class Mammalia; order Chiroptera; family Rhinolophidae; genus Rhinolophus; species Rhinolophus sinicus. Next base: position 149,257,230 of record NC_142501.1, on the reverse strand, counting down.
ATTTGAATCCCTGTTAAAAACAAAACAAAACTAAGATAATAAATTGGGGCACATCCAAGTCAGGATGCTTCACAGATACCAGAAACAAGAAGGTAATTGTTAAAATGTAGGAAGATGTGCTTTAGGCATTCAGGTATTTACAGTCTACCTTAGTTTCAGCATTGATATTTCACAGATGCATTGCAGCAACAAACCAAGAGCCAGGAGACCGGGATCCTCAGCTCAGATATGCTGCTCCATGCTTGTGTGACCACTGGCAAATCACCATATTTTTTAGTCTTGATGTTCTCCTAAGTAAAACTAGGTATCCATGTTTATATGGTGCTTTGTAAAGGTAATATAGCTCAACTAGGAAACACACACACACACACACACACACACACACACACACACACACACGTTTTTATTAGATATAACTCTAGAGAAAAAACCTGGAGGACAGTATGGGGAGAGCTAACATTTATTGAACATCTGCTACAAAAATTTTATATAATCTTCAAAACTACTACAGTGTTAGGCCTTAACTCTACCCCTCCTAATAGAAGTACTTCATTCTTCTTGTAAAATAACTTTTTTATATTTGAATGTTTGGGCTTTTAATTTTTAAAAATTTAAGTTTAACTATAGAGCAATAGAATTTTTGTATATACATATTTCTGATTAGAGGGTATACACTCTTTTGAACCTTTTTATTCATACTAAAAATCATTTTCTAAAAAAATTATAAGCAGTTATACTTTCACCTATTTTGTTGGTGACAGTATCAGAATGAGTATATCATTGTGTATGTTTCTAGCATGTATTCCAGCAATAAAAAGTATCATTTTTACAGATATCCACTAATTTGATTAGTAAAAAATGACATTTATTTTTGGTTTCAATTTACATTTATTTAACTATATTGAAAGTGAGCATTTGTTTTTATATAGATTTTTACATTTACTAAGTTAATTTATCTGGGATTTATTTTATTAAGTGAGATAAAGTGAAGGTCTATTTGGGAATTTTCCTACTTGCTAGCTCATTTTTCCAACATTGTTTCTCAGCATCGTTTTTTTATTGATTTCTAATACCTCATTTATAATATGTTATTTTTTTGTTGTTATTAATACTAGAGTATGCTTCTAGGGAGTATAGAAGCCTCTCATTTTTTTTTGCCATAATACCACTCTGTTTTTATAATTATCATTTAAAAATATGTTTTAATAGCTCATGATAATATTCTTTTCTTTTTATTAATATTTTTTCCAAACTAATTTTTGTTATTCTTACTTTATTCTTTAAGATACGCTTTAGGATAAAGTATCTAAACTCACAACCTTTAAAAAAAAAAGAAACATGTTTTCATTGCAAGTGAATTATATCAGTAATAAACCTGATAAGAATTGATGTCTTCACAATATTTAATCATCATCCAGGAAAACGATCTATGTAATATATCCCAGTCTTTTAAAACTTTTTGGTTATTAGAAGTTATGAGCAACAGGTGGTATGGTAAATTTAAACTATAAGAAGGAGGGCAGAGTCAAGGTCATAGGAAGAGTAGAAGCATGGCCAGAGGGTAGCTAAGACAATTGAGTGAAAGCAGTGGAAGCAAGAGTAGCAGCTCCTAGCTGCTGTAGTGTGATGACACAGTGAGCGCTCAGGAACATCCTTAATCATTGACATGCTTCCAGTTTCCAATAATAAATGCCTGGCTGAAATTTCAGTAGTTTCCTAAAAGGTGTCTTGGGTTCCTAAAAGCCTGGTTATGGGGCTGTTCCTATTTTATTTTTATATTCCAGTTTATTATTTAAATTAATGTCTACCCTTTCAGGTAGCCTAATTTTGCCTCTCTTCCCTGCAATGTGAAAAGTTTTAAAAGATAATCATTATTTTTTCATTTTATTTTAATACACTACTATATTTGGCTTGCTAATGTTTTCTTTTCAAATTATGCATGATATTCTTAAGTGAGATTTGACTTATTTTGTTTGTGAGCATCCTGGAATGGACACTGTCTGCTAATCCCTTAATTTGGTTACCTCAGCACCCCCTAAGCATTTAGAATGATTATTACAAAAACAAAGATGACACACAAAACCTTATGGTTGATGAACACTTTGAATACATGTGTTATTCCTCCAGCATCTAAATTTCAAAGCAAGGAAAATGTTATAGAATTATAATTAAAAAATAAATTAATGTTTTATTTACCCAATGTAGTCCAGTGATTTAAAGAAATGCTTCATCCTGATCATCATTGGTTTAATCATTTGTTAAGTTCTTCAATGTAAGCAGAACTAGTTACCAAACAGACAGTAACAACAACAGAACATTTAGCTATATATTTTTTGAATACCTACTTAATTTTTAAGAACTGGCCTAAGTACTAAGGAATCAAAGACTCATATGACTGGCTGCCTGTTCTTTTTTTATTTATTTTTATTTATTTTTTTATTTTATTAAATTTATTGGGGTGACAATTGTTAGTAAAATTACATATATTTCAGGTGTACAATTCTGTATTACATCATCTATAAATCCCATTGTGTGTTCATCACCCAGAGTCAGTTCTCCTTCCATCACCGTATATTCGATCCCCCTTACCCTCATCTCCCACCCCCCACCCTTATAGAGCGAAAAACTCTGGAAATGGAGACAGTATATACATAATTTATTATAACATTGTTTGAAAAGTGTTCTAATAGAAATATATACAGGATGCCAGGCTGTGTGGCAAATAATTATAATAAAATAAAGAACTGGACAGTTTGGTGGCTGCAGTATCTTCACCAGTTTGATAAAGTCTAACTTCTTCACCAAGCATTTGTTTGAGTGGAGGTTAGTTATTTAACCTCTGTGCTTCAGGTTTCTTGTCTATAAAATGGAAAAAAAAATACACTCTTCATAGGCTTGTTCTGAAAATTAAATTGCTTAATGCACTGAAATCGATCCTAGCATATATCATTACATAATAATATAATACCCTCTATTACTATGAACATGAAGATAAAAGAAAACAAAAGAAGGGGAGCAAGGAGGAAGAGATGGAAATACAAGAGGCAGCAGTAGCTCTAAGTAAATTGGAGAACTATTAAAAAACAGACACTCCAAACAGCATGAAAAACACAGTAGGGATAGTATCAACAGAGGATGTGAGATGTTGGGCAGGAATCAGGAAAGGCTTCTCAAAAGCAGTGGCGTCTCACCTGAATCCTCCAGGAGGAGCTGGGTTCAACTTGGTAAACTTGGGAGGAAAGATCACCGTAGGTTGGAGAAGATTCTGTAATTGTTTACCAGAGGCAAGAGAATGCATGCCTGGAGTACTGCGTGTGAGGTTGGGTTATACTAAAGACTGATGCTGATGACTGAAGTGGGGACACAATCGATTAGGATCTTTATGTTAGGACTCTTGCTAGTTACAAGTGAAAGAAAAGATAGCCCAGAAGTACTTAAGTAAAAGAAAAAATTTTGAGTTCCTACAACTGAAAATCCAGGAGTAGAGCTAATGGGGTTCAGAAAATGTCCTTAGGATCTTGTCTTTCTCTATCCTTACCCTCTGTCTTTTTCTCCAGCAGTTTATTCTCTCTGGGTGAAAAGACTCACAGTTTCTGATACAGCAGAAAAGACAATCCTTTGATTTGATCACATACAAGGGGTTGTCAAAGGATGGCCTGAGAGCCAAGTCAGTTCCAGGGCATTTTATTGTAAAGACCAGTGATAAGGTGTGAATGTTTGTGTCACCCCAAAATTCTTATGTTGATGGGGCCTTTGGGAGGTGATTAGGTCATGAGGGTAGCGCTCTCACAAATGGAATTAGTACTTAGCAAAGAGATCCTCAAGAGCTCTCTGGCCTTCTCACTCTTGTGAGGACATAACAAGAAAATGACTGCAACCTGGAAGAGGACCTTCACCAGAACCTGACTATGCTTGCCAACTGATCATGGACGTGGAAAGAAATATCTGTTGTTTATAAGCCACCTGGGCTATGGTATTCTGAGCAACCTGAACTAACACAGCCAGCAAGTCAAGAATGTTTTTTTTTTCCCCCCCTATTAAAAGGTTATAAGCAAACAAACAAAACAAATATGCATATCTAATTGAGACAGTATCTAGCTGGACCCTCAAAACCCAGGATGTTTGTCTTTCATAAGTGAAAGTCCCATGATAATCTTGAATCTGACTGACTTGGCTTGAGGCGTGGACCCTTCACTCTCTAGTCGCCCTGGTCACATTCAGATTGGCCAGGTTTAGGTTTAGCTGTCATGCCCACCACTGGATGTAAATATGGAACCAGCTTTAACTGAAGCACATGGATGGAGGATGGAAGAGGTATATATTAATAGTTGCCCTGTGAAAACTGAGAAGAGTAAATAGGCCATAAAATAATAAATGTCCAGCATAGCCTTGCGAGCCATTTTGAAGATAATGTACTTTCTTCTGAGAGCATCAGCTTGCCACTGAGGCATTTTAGGGTGTGGACTAGCATACTTATATCTGACCTTTAATATAGTTAAGTGTCAGGAATCATTTAAAAATTGTAATCTGTTCTTTCCTATGATTGCCTATGCCCCTTAGCCCTCACAAAATTCTTTCACCTGCACCTCGAGGGCTTTTTCCCTTGCCAGATCATCTGATGAGTATGATTCACAGATTCTGGAAGCACAAACAGAGACTAGGACTCAAAAGAACCTTCTGGCCAAAATTCCAGACAGAAGGATTTAGATGCATGCTAGCAGAGCAAGTTTTTCTACATCTAGAAACTAGTTAAGATTCAGACTGAAAATAGAGGAAGAAGCCATGACAATTGAAAAAGAAGGATTGACATTTAATTCTGTAAGGGGAGCAGGGCAGGGCATGATACATTAGTAGAAAACTTTTCCTATAGAGAGTACCCTCTCAAACTTTAATGTACATATACATATCACCTGATGGACTGTTGAAATATAAATTTTAATTGCATATGCTTGGGATGAAGCCCGAGAATATGCATTTCTTCCAAGATATCAGGAGATGAAATTGCTATTGGTTCATGGATCCCACTTTGACTAGCAAAGGTATAAAATACTAGGGAGCTACTTGGAAGATGATTCAGTGACCAACAATCCTATTAAAATCTGCAGTGCTCACTTCATTGGCCAAAAATTCAAAGTGGCATTTGCCTCACAGCTCTTGCTTGCCTTCAGCTCCATTATCCCATTGCTTGTGAAGAGCCCCAAACAGATGGCCTTACAACTTTAACTGGGTCCTCTAGTAGAACAGAAAGTTGACATTTGGACAATTTGGTGGTGGTGGCAAAATGAAAGGAAAACCTTGCTTGGTGTCCAGTATAGGACTAGATGTAATCAGTTTGAAATTTCCCTCTGAACCCCATGGGGAAGCAGTAATCATAAAATCCCTTTTACACTCTAGGCTCAGTATGGGTAATGGCTTGAAACAGGAGGCAAGACAGGAAATAAAGTCACAAGATGCTGTAATATTTTGGAGGAGAAATGATAGTGTTTCAAACTGAGATTGAGATAGGCAGTTAAGATAGAAAAAAAGAGACCTATCTGGAAAGATATTGTCAGTAGAATTGATGGAATTTAGTCCTTGATTTCATGTGGAGCATAGAGGAGATGAAGGAATCTTGAATAATATTCAGTCTTAGAATTTGTGAAACTCGATTTTAATGTTGCTTATTGAGTTAGAAAACATTTTCAAAGGTGCACGACGAGCTGTTTGTCACTGAATATTCAGGAAATATCTATGACGTAAATTTTGGGTAGAGACTTAGAGGAAGGGTGGGAATTATATAGACAGAGAAACAGAGGTGGCGATGATGTTTCTAGCAAGAGGAATGGCATGTGCAGAGGTGCAGGTATGTGAAATGTCATGAGTAGCTCTCTGTATGACTGATGATAGGAGTATATGGAGCAGAGAGTATTGTAAGCCTTGAAAATTAGGTAGGGGTGAAAATCTCAGAGGTTTCTGAATGCTACATGAAGCCTTGCAAATTGTTTTTGAAAGTTAAGGGAAGCCACCCGGGAATTTTAACATAGGAATGACATAATTTAATATAGAATTTAGGAAGAGAGGAAGGGCACCATCATTTCATCAATGTATTTTATGTAACAAGGTTTTTATTAAGTATCTTGTTTCAATATGCAGAATGAATGGTATTTGGCTTCTAAAAAGGTGATGATGAGTTGCTGCCACTTTAAGTATGAGAAGTGGAGCTCCATTCTTAGGGCACAGGGAAGCTTTTCTTTCAGAAGTGCACTCTGTGTTACCGTGTTTCCCCAAAAATAAGACCTAGCTGGACAATCAGCTCTAATTCATCTTTTGGAGCAAAAATTAATATAAGACCCAGTCTTATTTTACAATAATATAATATAATATAATATAATATAATATAATATAATATAATATAATATAATATAATATAATATAATATAATATAATATAATACAATGTAATGTAATATAATGTAATGCACTGTAATGCAATGTAATACAATGCAATACAATGTAATATAATATAATAATATAATACCGGGTCTTATGTTAACTTTTGCTCCAAAAGACGCATTAGAGCTGATGGTCCAGCTGGGTCTTATTTTGGGGGAAACATGGTATTCATTTTCAAGCTGACTGCATAGTTAACTATGATTATATTACATTTTAATACAGTGACCTGTGGTCACCCTGCACACCTCCACTGTAGTTAATTTTTGGTGGTGGCAGGTACAAAGTCTTTTATTTACCTATCATTCATATACTCCAAAATTTTTAGAAAATGTATAATTCATTACATTGTCTAAGTTTTTTCTTGGAGACATCTCTACTAGAGGTCTTTACCTATAAAATATAGATTTCTTTCTAGGCTGGGATATAGAATCTATTTTGTTTGAGACCTCCCTCTGCCTTAATGTTGGGAATTCCCTTTTCTCTGGTATTGAATTTCCTGATTCCTAGACACCACCTCTTCCTCTTCTGGTTAACTCCCACATTTTCATGAAGTGTGCCTCCTAGTGAGTTCTTAATAAATAGTAAATGGGAGTTATAACGTTTTAGAGATTTCATGTCTAAAATGTTTTATTCCGTTCTTCCAAAGACTAATATTTCAGATGAATATATTGCAAATATTTCCCCCAAAAAAGGTTGGAGATCCTGATTCATTTTCCTTTATCACTAGTGTAGCTGTTGATATGTTCCATGCCATTCTAATACCAGATATTTCATGTGACATTGGTTTTATTTTTATTTGGATTTCTATGTAGTCCCAGAATTTACACAATAATATGATTTGTTGGAAATATAGTTTCACTTATTTAACCAGACTTTGGGTGGGTCTTTTTCATTTGGGAACATTTTCTTCATCCTAGGAAAAGGTCTTATGTTATTTCCTTTCTAAATGTCTTTCCTTAATTTTTATTTTCTTCATTGAAATTGTAATATTTAGATGTTGGAGCTTCTGGATTGTGCCTTTAATTTTTGCATCTTTTTTTTTCATTTATATTTTCCTTTTTTCATACTTTCTGGAAGATTCTTTAACCTTACTTTTCAAGCTTCCTGTTAATTAAAAAAATTATTCTATAATAATTTTAGTTTCTAAGATTATTCTCTTTTTCTTCTCTTATTTATTATTTATCATTGCCTGTTATTATTTCTTGGAGACAGGGTTCTCTCATCTCTCTGAGGATATTAACCACAGGTATTCCTTTTGAAGTTTTATTTTGCTTCCTGTCTTATTACTATTTCTTTTGATTTTTTTAAATTTTCTTGGTCATTGCTTTTTTTCTCTGAATTTATTATAACGTTTGCTTGTTTGTTTTTAAATATCTGGAAATACTTGATACTGTAGTCAGTATTCTAAGATAGCCCCCAAATTCTTGCCCCTGGTGTCTATGCTTGTATAATCCTCTCCTCTTTGGTGGGGTGGGACCTGTGAATATGATGGGGTAGACACTTCTTTGATTAGTATACATAATATGCAAAGGTGGTGGCATAGTCACTCATGGAATTAACTTAAATTTTAAAAGACTCTATCTTGGCACACTGGAGAGAATCTTTTGAAGAAGCAAACTGCCCTCCATTGAAAGGACCACATTCCTAGAACCAGAGGCTAGTCTCACATAGCTGAGACTGGCCATCAACCAAAAGTCGGCCAGAAAACAAGGAAATATAATTTCCTTACTGTACAACCATAAGAAATAGAATTTGGCCAACCACCTTAATAATCTTAGTAATGAATTCTTTCTTAAGTTGTAGATGAGGACACAGCCTGGCTGTCATCTTGATTTCAGTCATCTGAGACACTGAGCAGAGAACCCAGTTGAGCCATTCTTAGTCTTCTGATCTGGAGAAGTGTGAACTAATACATTGTTTTAAGTTGCTAAATTTGTGATAACATGTCACACAACAATGGAACACTAATACATGCGGTGTTTATGCTTTGTCTTTTCATATTTAAGAGTGAAACACCACAGAGCAGTTTAGAAGCTCTGTGTCCATTAGCAGGCTATGGTTACTGTCACTTAATTCAAAGATTGTCCTTTTTTTCTTTTTTAACCACCTTTTAGAAATAGCACCCCTGATACTATCCATCTCCTTACATTTCCTAAATTTTCTGAAAACAATAATCTACACATCCAGGAAGCTTAACTCCAAGTAGGATAGATACAAAGATAATCACACCCAGATACATCATAGTCAAAATGTTGAATGCCAAAAAAATCTTGGCTTCAGTAAGAGAAAAATGAGTCATCACATACAAGCTAATCCCAATAAAATTAACATCTAACTTCTCTTCTAAAACAAAGGAGGCTGGTAGGTAGTAGGACAACACATTCAACATAGTCAAGTGATTAAAGTAAAAAACAAAACAAAACTATCAACCAAGAATTTTATATTTAGCAAAACTATCTTTCAAAATTAAAATTAAGTAAAGACGTTCTCAGAAAACCAAAAACTGGGAAAATGTGTTGCTAGCGTTTCCATCAGGCAAAAATACTAGATCAGTATTTCAGGTTGAAAGCAAGTGACACGCAACCGTAATTCAAATCCATATACACAAAGAACAGTGTCAGTAAAGACAATCATGTAGGTAATTATACATGACAACATAATTGCATGTTTACTCTCCTTTCCTTTTTTAAAACAAATTTTAAAAGTACTTGCATAAAATAATATGTATATAATTATATTATTGAGCTTATAACATATAGAAATGTAACATATTTGATGAAAACAGCAGAAAAGGAGGTCGATGGTACTAAAGCTTTATTTGAATAAGAAAATATTACTAGATTGTAGCTTTAATCCACAGGAAAAATGGAAGATAAATAGAAGTATTAATATAATAAGCTATAAATATATATTTGCTCTCCTTTTTACTCTTATCTTTAAAAGATATAACATTATAAAATATAGTAATTATACCAATGTATTGTAGGGTTTGTAACACATATAAATGTAATATGTACAATAACAACGTAAAAATGGGAGAGGGTGCAACTAGATATCCGTAAAGCTGTTATATTTTACTGATTTTGACTTACTATATACCTGAAGTAAATTCTGGAAGTTAAAATATGCAAGTATATATTCCTAGAGCAACCACTAAGAATTGCTAAATCTAACTATAGTCATAATAAAATTAAATATGAATGAATTAATCAAATCAGTTAGAAATTATCAAATTGAATTTTAAAAAAAGACCCAATTATATGCTGTTGCAAGAGATATACTTTAGATTTTAAGATGCAAATAGGTTGATAATAAAAAGATGGAAAATATGTACCATATAAGCAGCAACCATAAAAGAAATGAAGTGGCTATACTACAATCAGGCAGAAAGACTTAAATAAATTGATAGATAAAAGTTCTACAGAGTGATTGAGCCCAGACTACTGTTTTCCTGAGGAACTAAATTATAGTAACTGAAAGGCTTTTTTTCTGGGACTGGTCAATTATTCCAGAGAGCAGTATTCCCGCTCCTATCTAGGGCTGGGTGTGTGTAGGTTTGGTGGTGTTGGTGTGATCTAAGCTTCTTAGGTAAAATTCTGAGAGGTTTGGGGTAGATGCGCCAGAGAAGATCTTCACCATTTTGGATGTGAATTTTCTATCTCCTTTTTTTCAGCATAGCATCTTTCTACCACCCTAAACAGTACCTGTGTTCTCAAGACTAGATTTTTTTCAGGTTCAATTTGTTTAAAACTGGAATCCTCTGAGAGAGTAATTTCCTAAATGGGAAATACAGATAAAGAAATTTACGGGATAATTTTAAAGTTTACAATCTAGCTGCCCTGTCAACTGCCCCCCATCAGCTTTTCGTTTTCCAAATATGTACTTCTTTCATATATTAGCTACCCCCCCCCCATTTTATCTTCTTAAGTTTATGCTTTTTTTCCCCCTTTATTGTAATTTAGTGGTCTTTTGGAGGGAGAAAAGTTAAATGTAATTATTCAATCTACCATGTTTGATTTTAAACTACAGGCCTTTAAAATTAGGGCAGCAAAATAAAAGCAATACAACTTGCATTTGAAGAGATGTTGGTTAAAGTATTGATTCAATCTTACACTGATTGTGTTATAATAAAGAGGTTACATATTTTCTTTAAGCTACTATTTTCTCAATGGGAAAACATGCGTAATAATACCAACATCATAGTATTACATGAGAAAAGATATACACAATCATCCATGGTTTGCTTCTTGGTAGCTATAATCGTCATCATCATCATCATCATCATCATCATCATCACTATCATCACTATCATCATGGATCCAAATAAAAACAGTATGTGCTAACGTGTCTTCAGTCAGTGTTTAAAATTCTTCAACTACTTGATAATTTAATGTTATTATTCAATTTGAGTAAGATTATTCAAATAACCATGGACCAATATATTTCATGAGATTGTTCTGCTTTCTTGGTTAGAAAGGATTTGTTTTGAAGAGACAATGGATCACAATTTTGGGGTATATTAAATCTGAACTAGACATGAGAAAGCTAGAGAATTTAGTTTTGAATGTCGGGTGGGTGGAGGTGATTATTAATAGAATGGCCACATAGTTTTAGTGGTATAATAAGAATTTAAATCCTTAGAAATATGACATTTGTGAGATGTCATGACTTATATATGATCGGTGAGGAAGAATTCAATGTACTATATAGGCTTTGGTTGCCCATTTTTCATTTAATTGCATTTACACTTTTTGCATTTTCCTCTTTTTTGTTTTTAGATTTTAGCTATGATAGCTTTATGACTCTAAGTCTTCGTTGATTAATACTACTTACTTGTATACCTGGGTATGTTGTCTTTAGTAATTAATAATTCATGTATAAAATAACAAGCAAATCAGTATCATTCCATATTAATCACATGAGTATTAAATGGAAAGTTAAATAAGTCCTTGACATTCTTGTGAAACACTAGCCCCAGAATACAATCTGATTGGCAAAAATTGTAAGAACTAAGGATAATAATAATAAAAAATAAAAAAAAAAATAATTTTCAGGATCAGAAAGAGTAAATACAGCTCACCATCATGAATAATAAAAGCTTGCTATTCAATATTTAATGTGTACATCAATGTATTTGAAACTGTTATTAGTATCAAAAGCAAAATACTTATTATTTAAAACAATTCTTTTTCTGAAAAAGTCTTCTATTTTTCATGTACCTCCTAAATATTGTCTCTGTGTAAAGAGAACTGTATGCAGAGAAAATAATTTTTTAATAGAATTTCATCCCATTAGTAAAATATTTGCCAGAGTGACTGCTTCACCCATATTTCATCTTATAGGATTTAGAATTGTTGTGTTTTAATACTGATGAATAAGTTGTCCACGTATTTTGTAAACATTCTCAAGGAAGGTAGTCTGAAAAGTAGTAAAATTGTTGAAGCACAAATAGTTATCAGTGATCCAATAAGGTTTTATGTACCCTGTAAATGCAATATGATATATTTTATGCATTCTCTGTCTTTGGTGCAGTTTTTTTCCATGAAGTTAATTTTACAATCAGTAGATATCTCTGAACAGTATTTTGTTACAGTTTCATGGGTACTGGATGTTTACAGGGAGTCATTATTTTCCCCCTAGATAGTGAAAAGGAGCCAGACAACCCGAACCAACATTGTTTGTATTTTGAAATCATGCTGAGCATCTAAGTTCTAATTATCTTTTATATCCTCATATCTATTATATTTATATACTTATCTCCACAACTTACACTAGCTCATCTAACAGCTTAGGTAGCATCATGGACAGCAAATTCAAGTTCAGGACAGAGTGCATTAGATTAAGTAACAAAATGAAGGAAAATCTATTTTAGTTGTTGGGTTTGCATGGTTACGAGGGGAAAAAAGGAATTTTGGATTCCCCTAATTGTTTGAAAATCCAATATTACCTAATTCAAGTATACAATCAAATAGTTGATAAATGTGTATGTATATATAGGCATACATAATAATTTATATATTCACTGTAACATAATGAACCTGTTATAATAAACAGAATTAGTTTTGTGAAGAACAGGGTTATTCAGTAAGAGCAGCTGGATATGGAATTGATAATTTAAAATTCTAATGCCAGTTCTGTCACTGACCTGTTTTGTGAACTTACACATATAACGCATTCTGTTTATTTCTGCTCTAAAACAGAGAATGCCGTATCAACTCAAGTAATAGTTTTGTGAGAGAAAATTATACAGAGAGAGAGAGAGAGAGAGAGAGAGAGAGAGAGAGAGAGAGAGAGAGAGAGAGAGAGAGAGAGAAAACAGAGTGGCCAGTGACTGCTGTTGAAATACTTCATAGCCTTGAGACTAGAAAGGTGAAAGGGTACCTACCTTTTTGCATTTATACATACTTGGGTTATAGGGTCTTTAACGTCAGGTCTTGGTGTAAATTCTGAAGGCAATTGTTCCTGAACCCTGTTGGTTTTAGTAAACAGAGCATCAGCCCTAGGACTTGACATACTGAGTTTTAGCCCAAGCAATGCCACTAATTCTGCAAGGTCAAATGTTACTTCTTGGGAAACATATTTCCTCATTTGAAAAGACACGATGATCATCCTTCCTAGTCCTATGGTTATTGTGATGATCACAATACTTTGAAGTCCAGACAAGTTGTTTGATAATGTGAAGTGTTACATGAATTTATAAAGGTATTTCAGTATTTAATATACCATAGGTTAATGATTGGGGATATTCAGAAAACTGCAATGACTTTCACCTCAAGAATGTTAATACTTGTATTTTCTGTTTTTAGTTAAAATCATTTTTTTTTTTCTGATAGGAGTTTTAACAATGGTTATTAATGCACAGACCATGATTTTGTAAACTTTTAGGTTGCCCACTCAATCATTTTCTTTCTAACGTAATCTGTATTTGTGTGTGTGTGTGTGTGTGTGTGTGTGTGTGTGTATATCTATATATATCTCTCTATATATCTATATCTATATATATATATATATTTTTTTTTTCTTTTTTCCCTCTTTCTTTTTTTCCTCAGTACTCATGCAATCTTCATTCTTTACCAGCTATGATTTAGCTTCCCAAATTCAAACAAAACCATTCTGTGGTCACTAAAACTGTTTAGTCACTAAAATCGAACACTTCTTTTCACATCTTCTCATTACACTGTCTACATTATTTGAAACTTGATCTTTCCAGGCTTACTATTTCCTAAAATTGTAGCTCACTTGCTTTCTTTAAAATGATCTAAGCTAGTATGCCAATGAATTCTTTTTTACCTTTTCTTCCTTTCCTTTGCATATCCACACCTTTTCCCATGGAATATAGTTAATACTCAGTTTATCTTTATCCTAAAATAGGTTAAATTCCAATTCTATCTCTATCCCTAATGTCTACAACTTCTCCATTATTACTACCTATTACTGTCCTACATACCTTTCAAATTAAAATTTTATTACTATATCATCAACATGACTTTATGGTGTTTCTCACCTCTATTTTCTGGCTCATTTTCTGCTTTTGGCTTAGCCATTTCCCGATCTTTGCATGCCAAAATACTAAAAATGCAATTTTTGTGAAAATTCTACAATTCCTAAAAGTATTTTTTTTACCAGTTAAATTCTAAAGATTGGAAGTTAGTGACTAAATTAAAGTACACTGAATTTTAAATATAGCAGATTGTGAGTTTTTAAAACTATGAAAAAAAAAAAAAATGATATCACTGTAGGCTGAAAATTTATGTTTAATTTTGCTCAGTTTTCATGAAGGGAATTCAGTCTCCGTGGGAGGGTTGATATCTCTTTCTACGTTTTTTTTTTTTTTTCGGTGTGTGGGGGTCAGGTTATATGGAGTGTCAAAATTTAACCCAGATCTCTAGTACATCGTGTTAACTATATTTTTCTTTTATTCTACTTCTTAATGGAGACAGGTTTAAGTTCTGTTATTCAAAAATGCTGAATGAAAGCTTAAAGAATATCTAAAAGTTTACTAGGAATATTGGATGATACAAAAAAACAGGCTCTGTTTTTATATCAAGGAACGTAAGGTCTTGATGTAAACTTATCAAAAGGAGATATGTAAAAATATTTACAGTATTAGAGTGAAATAAATAACTTAAGAGAGGGAGAGAGAAAGTCCTCTGTGGATTTTATTATATGTAATAAAATATATGTGGCTTGATGTTTATACTCATATACAAGCTGCAGTTTTGTTTTTCTAGATATCTGCAATTTTTCATAATGAGAAATGGAATCATGCAGTGATTCATGACTTAAGCTCATGACCCCTAGAGCCAGACTGCCTAGGTCACACCTATAATCAGTTACTCACTAGTTGTATGCTCTTGGCCAAATTAATTAGCCTCTCTGTGTCCCAGTTTCCTCATCTGTAAATTGGGGACAATAAAAAATAGTGCATATATCACATGATCATTATAAGATTTAAATTAGATGTATTTGTAAAACTCTCTGAACAATATTTGCCTTATAGTTAGTGGTAAGTATATAAGAGCTCAATTTCTCAATGATATTACTTCTGTTTTTACTTGGCTTAGATTAAAAATGACCTTATTTTGAGATTCATTTTTCTTCTAAAACATTACTCTCACTAAGAATCTGATAATAAACAATGATAGCAAAAGGCTTCAGTTTTTCACTATTAATTATGATATTAGCTGAGGGTTTGTCATATGTGGCCTTTATTATGTTAAAGTATTTTCCGTCTATACCCTTTTTATTAAGTGTTTTAATTAAAAATTGATGTCGTATCTTGTCAAATGCTTTTTCTGCATCAATTGATATAATCATATGATTTTTGTTCTTTATTTTGTTTATGTGATGTATCACATTGATTGATTTGTGTATGTAGAACCATCCTTGTGCCCCTGAGATGAACCCCACTTGATTGTGATGTATAATCTTTTTAATGCATTGTTGTATTTGATTTACTACAATTTTGTTTAGGATTTTTGCATCTGTATTCACCAGGGATATTGCTCTGTAGTTTCCTGTTTTTGTGTTATCCTTACAAGGTTTTGGTATCAGGGTAATGTTGGCCTCATAAAACGAGTTAGGAATTATTGCCTCTTCAATTTTTTTGGAAGAGTTTGAGTAGGACAGCTATTATATCCTCTTTGAATGTTTGATAAAATTCACTAGTGAAGCCATCTGGTCCTGGCCTTTTGCTTTTGGGTAGGTTTTTGATGACTGATTTGATTACCTTACTGTTGATCAGTCTATTTGGATTTTCCAGTTCTTCGTGATTCAGTTTAGGAAGACTATATGTTTCTAAGAACTTGTCCATTTCTTCTAGTTTATTGAATTTGGTGGCATATAGTCCTTCATAGTATTCTTGAATAATCCTTTGTATTTCTATGTCATCTGTGGTAACTTCTCTTTCATTTCAGATTTTATTTGTGTCTTTTCTTTTTTTATGTCAGTGAGTGTAGCCAATTTTATTAATCTTTCCAAAGAAGCAGCTCTTTGTTGCGTTATTTTTTTTTCTATTGTCTTTTTGTTCTCTATTTCATTTAGTTCTGCTTTGATTTTTATTATTTCCTTCCTTATGCTGCCTTTAGGTTTCATTTTTTCTTCTATTTCTAGTTCTTTAAGGTGGAACGTGAGGTTATTCATCTTGGATTTTTCTTCTTTTTTGAGATAAGCCTGTAATGATATAAATTTCCCTCTTAGTACTACTTTCACTGCATCCCAATAATTTTGATAGGATGTATTTTCATTCTCATTTGTTTCTATATATCTTTTGATCTCTCCTCTTATTTCTTCTTGACCTAGTCATTCTTTAAAAGAATGTTGTTTAATCTCTACATATTTGTGGTTTCCCACTTTCTTTTTGCAGTTGATATCCAATTTCAAAGCCTTGTGAACGATGATTGATAGTTTATATCACAAAAACAGGCTGATATTAGGCAGATTTCATCCAAAATTATGGATTAAAAACATCTTATCAGTATATTGAATGTGACACTGTTCTTTTGGTTTTTGAAAGATATAATTGAACAAAAGAATTTCAGTGTTAAAAATCATAAAAAAGATAATTTTCTTCCCCCCCCCCTCCCAGTATTTGTCCTAAATTATGTTACCTAGCTTATATAGAAATCTCTAGGAATAGGTTAAGGCTGCTACCAGTACATATGTATTCCACTTTTTCTCCAGGCTCTTCCAAGTAAAAACAGTCCAAAATATGTGAATATAATTTCCTACCTCCTTTTTTAAAAATAAATTTACCAAGTTGAAATCTATACATTGATTCCTATTTAACATTAAGCACTATTTAATATTGTATCAAATGTAGCAGAGGTTTGCTTTTTGTAGACTTGGAAAAAACTAGTTGAAATGTGCAAGTCTTGATTAAATATATTTAACAGCTGAATTTCATTTTGCTGTTTTAATAAATAATTCTCAGAACTTCATGTGATATGAATTATGACCATGTTTCATTATTCTCTATTTCTACAGTTTGAGATTAATATTGTAATGTTCTTTATTGTGAGATGTTAACATAAAGGAGGAAAATTTTGGTAACAGTATATGTAAAATTTGTTTTTCTGTTACGGATAATTTGAATTTGAGAATTAGCTGTTGTGTCTGATATTTGGCATTAGTAGCACTTCACACTTTAAAAAGATTTGAGATTAAAAGCTTCAGACACAAAGGTCAACTCCATAGGTTTCTCAAAAAAAATTACGATCATACATGAAGGAAAAAAAAATAAATTTATACAAATAGAGATACGATAAATTTCACAGTAGTCCTCTAATCATGTAGAGGACTAGTTGTCATATCATTTAGCTTAGAGTAATTTTTAAAAATTACAATATATTTATAAATATATAATTTTATTATATGAAAACATAATTTATGAATTTATAATCTTAAGGTACAATATATAAATATAAGTATGTGAAAAATTTAGACATGGAATCTATATGAGTAGTCATCTTTTAGTATTTTTAAACATTTTCAAGAATAAGTCAGAACTAAGGTTTAAGAATGTATATAAAAGCAAGGGTGGCTGCATCCACTGAATGTGGAACTAGAGATCCTTAAAATCCATGTAAGTAAAAGTGGAGATGATCCCAGCTTCAGACAGAGTTACCTCAAAGTTCTCACCTGAAGGAAGAAGAAGGGTGCAAAGGAAGGTAACCTTGGAAGAAAATGCAATAACACAAATATTTTAACACTTAAAGAAATAAAGGAAGAAACAAGATAGTTGCTGCCAATGATAATGTACATATGAAATGGAAAAATGAGCAGTTTCCAAATATTCTTTTGTGATTCATGCAGGTAAGTATACAGAAAATAATTAAAGAGTATTAGAGATTATCACTGAGAATAGTAAAGACACATGACTTAAAAAACTCTGAAGTAGTGCCAGCTGATTCTTACCTTTTCCACCTACCTTTGTACCAAAACAATGAAGTTGTTCAATATCCTCACTTACCCCATCATCAAAAATAATCTCATTCATCAAAAATATTTCTTAGGTATTAACTGGATTGAATTATTGTAAAAAATATAAATGGTTAATATATCATTTTATATATATGGTTACCTATTGATTTCATTTGTTATGCTGACCTTGGGGCCAATGGTTTCTCTTTCTTTCTTTGACCTAGAATTCTGATTCCAAGTTTCGGATGAGTTAACTAAATTTCTCTACTTAAGTGACTGCATATTCAAGTCCCTCATTTTACCCATCTATAAAATAGGTTGCTTACTGAATTACAATATCAAATAAACTTTAAAAATATTGGCAAAAAATGTGCTTTTCTTTAAATCAATTATAAGGGAAATAATGAAGAAATATTGGTGTACTAGAGACATCAGGATATTTCTAGTTTACAATGTAGAATTACATAATTTACATGCAATTTGTTAAAGGACAAATTGTTCTGTAGAAAGTGTTCAACTGTAATAACCAGGTCAATCAATTCAGCCACCTGACTTGCTGTGATTCAAAAGGTTCTTGTTGGCCTGCTCAAA